>NW_027556180.1:155806091-155858079 GCF_003287225.1 Phascolarctos cinereus
GAAACTGCCACAGCTGCCTGAGATTCAGTCCTCTGAGGCCTGCTCCAGGTTCATGTGGTGCACCCACACCAAACTGCGCTCCTCTCCCAGCCCAGCGTGATACCTTTCCGATCAACCATCCAGGTTATCTTGGGCTGGAAATTTGTTTCACTCTGTCTTCTTGTGGATTCTGTTGCTTTAGAATTTATTTAGAGCCGTTTTTTATAGGTATTTGGAGGGGTTTGGGGGAGAGCTCAAGCAAGTCACTGCTTTCACTCTGCCATCTTGGCTCCGCCCCCTTCCCCAGAATTTTTTCTAACACTGAGTTGCAGAACACTTAGTAGAGGGAGCTTCTTCATTGGGAGCTAGCCTTGCTGATGAAAAACATTTTATGTGTGTGTGTGTGTGTGTGTGTGTGTGTGTGTGTGTGTGTGTACAGATATATCGTGTACACTGTCTCAGAATATTTTAACGTCTCCTGCAACATATGTGCTTCTTTAAATAAATCTGACACGTTAGCAACAGCTGGGTTTGAAAATGGATGACATTCTTAGTAGGAGTAACATTAAGTACAGATCGAATAATGAGACCTATGTGAGCTCTCCAGGGAGTATCACACAAGCCATCTTAGATTGTTGGCTTAAGTGATGACTTCTCATGCTGGTGTCTATCTTCTATATTTATCCACAGTAACTAGAAGCTATATGGTTTCTTTCATGATAATTCTTCTAATCTGATGATAATATATGGTGTTCTCAATTTACTCCTATTTTTCAAGGCTTTGATTTTTCTGTATATTTAGGTAATTGTCTAGAGCAGAGTTCCCAAACTTATTTGACCTGCTGCCACCTTTAAAAAAAATTGCTCAGCACCCCCTGGAAATCTACTTTCTTTAACCCTTTAATTTTTTAAAAATTGGCATCATTTCAAAAAAAATAAGATTTTTTTTAAAAAGTGACCCATTTTAAATTTAATTATTTAGTGTAAATTTGTGGGTTTTTTCCTGCATTGAAAATTTGATGACATGATATTGGTCATGTAGCCATATAGCATTGTATTGTAAACAAGTCATTGCACGTACATATTCCTGCTGATGTATGCTGGACTTTCCTGCAATGTGCAACATGCTCACCTGCCAACACTTGCTTATTAAGACCTGTTGGTGGACTTGACCACTGACCAGTTATAGCTTTCATTTTGTGTGTTTATTTGGAAAATAATGCAATCAATATGACTTTTAACTCTGTTACACAAGAAATGAAACATGCATGAATTTTTTTTCAAAATTTTCTTCTCTTCTTTCCTTATGCTTCCATTGCCCCCTTCTTTTTGTTTCATGCCCTCCCAATCTCCTCTGCATTTCCACCTGAGCCTGCTACTGGCCCCTCCCCCTCCATCATTCCAGCAGTCACCAGGGGGTCTTGTAGTTGTTATTCAGTTGCTCAGTTATGTCTGACTCTTTGTGACTCTGTGGACCATAGCATGCTAATGCTGAGCATGGGGTTTTCTTGGCAGAGATACTGGAGTGGTTTGCCATTTCCTTCTCCAGTGGATTAAGGCAAACAGAGGTTAAATGTCTTGTCCAGGGTCACAGAGTCAGTAAATGTCTGTAGCCAGATCTGAATTCAGGTCTTCTTGACTCCAGGTCCAGCACTCTATCCACTGAGCCACCTAACTACCTCTGCTTGGCTCATAGAAGGTCCAACCACAATTCTGGGGAACCAATGATGGGGCATATCACTTACCTCTTGAAAGAGACCTACCTACAAGAGGTAGAGAGAGAAAATAAATAGTCATTAATTGGAAAAAAAATAGATGCTTATTGAATTGAATGAATTTGAACTCGTGAAACTTCTCATTATCAGAATGGTACAGAAGTAAGAGCACTAGATTAGAGTTAGAGGGCATAGATTGGAGACTCTCTTTATCCTATGTGATCATGGGCAAGTCACTTAATCTCTCCAGGCTTTGGTGTCTTCATATGGAAGAGGGGTGTTGGTGTTGGACTAGATTAGCAATGACAAACTCAAATATACATAGAAGACACTCATCTGTATGCACAAATCCTTACAGATCACATTTGACCTGTTGAGGGCTTGCACTGATGGGTTTGAGGATATAGCTCATGTCGGGATGTTCCTGTTGCTCTCCATTATCTAAGAGCCATCTAGGTCAGAACGTAGGCTCTCCGACCTCTTCCAGGTGCTGTCTGTCCCTTGAGAGGATGAAGGATTTTTCAATGAACCTTGAAAGATAATCGGAAAGTTAGGAGATGACTCCGGGGGGATACGCCCCCGAGTTACTGTTACCATGAGAAAAATTAATTGTTGATACTTGGTTTTTTCCACTCTTGATTCTGTTCCCACGAATGGGGTATAAAACCCCTAACTCTTAGATCAACAAATGGACCTTGTTTATAACTTGCTACCCCCTGGTCTGCATTTCTCTCTCTCTCTCTCTCTCTCTCTCTCTCTCTCTCTCTCTCTCTCCTCTCTCTCTCTCTCTCTCTCTCTCTCTCTCTCTCACTCTTTTCAGCCTCACCGGAGATTAAACTTCGTAGTGGACTCAGAAGTCTGCTACAGGTGGCGCCCAATGTGGGGCAATCGGGAGCCTGAAAGAGTGGTTTCCCCCGGTGAGGAGCCCTTGACCAAGGTGGGCTGCCTGGCCAGCAGCTCTGATAAGGAGCGCTCCACCCGTCTGAAACAAGACGGGAAACGGGGTCTCCCGCTGTTTGAAATAAGACAGCAAAAGGATCTCAGGACGGGAAAAGAGGCGATTCCCGCCCTTTGAAAAAAGACGGCAAACAAGGTAAGGGCAGTAGATTCTTTCTAAGTAGTTTTATTCACCAGGTTAAGCGGAATTAGAAAAATAGATTAGTGTGTATGTTTTGAAAATACGCAGTAAAAATGGGACAACCTTCATCAACAGAGCAGAAAGGCAAAGAATATTATTTACAAGTATTACAATCATTAGCAATAGACAGGGGATTATTCATCACTTTTGGACAGCTGGTTGACTCCCCCTCCACACTCTCCATGCCCTGAGCTGTAAAGAAGGCTCAAGTGGCAGGATGAGAAGTCCCTATAAAACTACAGATTGCTTTGCCTCTTATAAACATCAAAACCTTAAGAAAGCTTTTGCCTGGTTTTTGAATACCATGAAAAGAAAAGATAAAATAAAATAAAAAACAGTATTATTGTATTTTGTGTAGGGGATTTCTGACAAGTTTCTCACTTTTAGATTCTCCCTGTCATTTTGTTTTATGTTTGTCTCTGTCTGTGTGAATGATGGTCTGTGATTAATGTTTATAATTTTGTTTGATCCTTTTCTGTCAGGCAGCCAAGGGCTGGCAACTGGATTCTGAAATGCTGCTAGTGACTTTCTCCCTTTCCCTCTCCCTAATACCAGCCGCATTTCCTGGCAGCCAGTGGCTGGGGGAGAGAATGGAGAAAAAATACTTCATTATTTAGGTTATATGTTTGATAAAAAGCAAGTTGAGAAAGATCCACGAAGCGTCAGGTCAGAATTAGAAAGATGGTAGATATGTGCAGTTTTAAAGGGACTTGAATCATAGTCCATCAGAGGGATAATTAGGTAGAAGGAAGACAAGAAAGTTCAAGCATGTCGGGATGAGAGGAGTATGTGTTGAAAGCTTAAGGAAGGTATAATTTATTTGCACAGTGTGAACAGAGGGTTTAAGAGCAAAAGATTTGGAAACTTTTAGAGAATTGATAGGAAGAAATTCTTTCTTTTTGCATTCTAAAGCTCTGGCCCAAAGCTTTGAATGTACAAAGATAAGTTATTGAAAAATATTCTCTTCCTTTCTCTCGCATCCCAACGTTGGCCAAGTTGGGGTGCGGAAGAAAGAGAATGAGAAATAGAACAGGTTAAGTATTGGAACACAATCAAAAGATGATTTAATTTATTCAAATTAGTAATATGTTCGTTTCAAATTTTAAAAATATAATATTGCTTCAAATTGGTAAATTTTGTGTGTTATGTCAAGCAATTTTTAATAATTTGGATGTTATTAAAATGTGAACTAAAAGAGAGTGGAAAAGCTGTGTAAAGCCAGCTAGCGTATTTTATCAAGTCCAGTAAATCTTGTTTTATAATATTCTGTAACTGTCAATTAGAAAATCAGGTATTCCCATCTTTTCCTATGATTAACAAACAACTTGAGCTAAAACAATTAAATATCATTTATGAAAATTACCAAATTGTTAATAAGTTATTTGAAGTCACTGTTTTAAAGTTAAAACTTAGACTTCTTAATTACTTATGTGAGTGAAAAGGAGGGGCACAAGGCAATTCCCTTTACTTTGTAAGTTTGCCAAGGCTCTTAGCAATCAGCTCTCTGAGCAAGGTCCTCTGCTCTGAGAGAAGAATTTGTTTATGTTATTGAGTTCCTAAACAATTCATTTAGCTTACTGAGAAATTGCAACTTTATATAAATAATTTCTAATAATTGGCTTTTTCACCAAGACAAGTTTCAATTTGGCATAGAAAGGATGTTAAGTAAAATTTCTTATATATGTGAGTCCTAGTAAATCTTTACTGCTTATTGTACTTCTATGAAAATAAAATTAACTGTATCTGTCTTTAAGCCATAATTAGTGAAACTTACTATTGGAGGTAAAAGACTCTTAGGAGTATAATTAATTTTATTTTAAGTTTGAATTTGGGTATAGTTATCTCCATCAAATCAGTATTTGAAGTTTTCTTATTATGTTCTTTTAAGAAAGAATGTTTCCCACCAGGGGCCAAAATTTTATTCCTAAAAACTATTATACCTGTTAGGCAAAAATATTCCCAGGCAAAAATGATTTATTATATGGGTGATAAACTTTACAGTTATCCTACTACTACCAAACTCTCCTTATTAAGGCCCAAGTTTTAACAAGCCTTTCAGTCTCATTGATTTCTAATTACTCCTTAAAAGGTATAAAAGAAATCACCCTTTGCTTACTTTAAACTTTAGACATTTTGGTTCACAGTCTACAATTAGACCACCAAAATACTACAAATTAGTCAAGATTCCTTAATAACTTCTAATAATTTTCAAATATTTTTTAAAAAATATTAATTAGCTTTAACCTACCTAATAGATCACTACTAATCAATTATTTTAAGATGAATTTAAACTAGTAGAATAAACATAGTTGAAACTCAATTAATTCCCCTTAATTTGTGGGGCATAATATTTCACATTTAATGAGAACTGTTATTTTCTCCCCCCCCCCACTGTTTGTGCTTTTCCTATGCATAAAACTGACAAAAATACAAAAGAAATCTAATAAATCTGTTGGGGTTCCTTAAAATTCACCTGTTTTTATTATTGAAAAGAAGTCAGGAAAATTGACAATGCTTTATGACTTCCTGGCCTTTGATAGTTATTGATTTAAAAGATTGCTTTTTTACTATTCCATTACAAAAAGCTAAAAATGATATGTTATATGGTGACGTATTTTGTAGGTGTTCCATTTAAAGTGAACTCACACATTTATTATTGCAGCTTTAATTAGCTTTACAATACTCTGGGCTTATTATAGCCCTGGAAAAAGTTTAAGACAAATCTTCACTCTCCTACCTAGGTCATATTGTCACCAAAACAACAGTGAAACCACAAAAAGTACATTTACCTCTTAATTCTTTAAGAGCATTTAATTTTAATGATTTTCAAAAACTTCTAGAGCACATTAATTGGCTCTGACCACCACTCCAAATTACTACAGAACACTTGTGGAATTTCTTTTTTATATTAAGAGAAGATCCTTATTTAAAGTCCCCTAGCATATGAACTCTTAAAGCAAAATATGAGCTTTAATTAGTCAAACAGAAAAATTCCTAAACTCATTTCACCATATTTCTTTTAGAAGTGCCAGGTGCTGTTCTTAGTACTCCAGTGTCCTCCACAATTTTTAATTTACAGAAAAATGTATTTGCAGTTATTCAGCAACCTTATAATAAGAAATAAATAGACACTCTTGTTTCCTCTTTAAAAGATTGCCAAATTGCTGTTATTATTTTTTTCTGGTCATATTGATATTGATAATCACTAACCATCTCTCAAAATATTAACCCTTTTTACTAATTATTCAAGGGTATTTCAAAAAATTGTTAAATTTAACTTCATTCCTTCAACACCCACTGCGTTCACCAATTGGTTATATACAAATATATAACAGGATTTTGCTGAGCTTATCAATATTGTTTCTACTAGCAAATAATCTATTTATGTCTCTCAAAATACGTAGACTGCAAAGTTAAAATATATTACAAATACACAATTATATACCCCTTTATACCAACTTCAAAACTCACTCCATTCATGTTATTACCTTATCTATATTGCCTACATACAAGTACATTTTAATTTGTCCAGACTTTTTACTGAAAAGTAATACCGTTATTGATTCTTAATTACAATTCTACCCAACACTTTTACAAGTTATTAATTGCTAGCACTTGACCTTTTATTAAGTTTTTATTGAGCCTGTTATGGATTATATTCTGCCAATACAACCACCTTAACTATTGAGAAGAAAATATTTGGGGACTGTTTTTAAATAATACTCTTACACATGTTACTAAACATTTCCTTCTATTTCTTCTTTTTATTACATTTCTCTAATCATCAATATTTTATATAATTAAAAACAAAAATATTAATTTTTTTTTTTACAGAAAGGGGGAATCCGGGCTATTGCCCCTTATCAACAACTGGCTATTAATTTTTGATAATTGGTTATATTTTTTACAATTGGCTATTAACTCTCTAAATATTAACAAAGTTGAGTACACCTCAACCTAAAAACATCCAGAGGCCTAGATCCATTACCAAATCCATTACTAATGAGGGGATGAGGGTGTGCTTATATATTTTTCAGAAAACTTTGATAAAGCTGCCTGGATACCAGAGAAAAATGTCAGAGCGTGTATAACAACTCACAGCTCGAATGCAGAGTATGAGAATTCAGGGGAAGCACAGAAGGAGCCAATCTACAGTGATGAGTCGCCTTCCCACATAGAGGTCAAGTGATAGCTCCCTCTCATCGAGTGATAAAAGACTCCCAAACTTGTAGTTTTAGCAATAGTAGCTTTACTTTCTGCTCAAGTGTGTAATGTACAGAATGCTCAGCACTCAGGACTTCTTTTTCCTTTTCCACCCTGGTTGCAACCTATCACAAATATGGACAAATTGGGACTATATATATGCTAATAACACCTGTATATTCGGAAGACAACAAGATCCCTATCTCCAGGACAAAGTCAATGTTATGATTACCCTCGGATCTCTAGCATCCAGGACAAATATATGTTTTTCAAAATTTGGCAACAATATTGAATTATGTCTTTTCTTTGTTACATCATTTGTTAATGGATATGTAAATTTTATTCAATCTAATACTATTTTTGAATTGGAATGTGACTTGTGTCAATTGTACTCTCAACCAATGTATTGATCATAATGACTATGTTGTACTTTTGGTAAAACAATAATCATTTATTCTTTTCCCTACTAATATTTCACATGAATAGTTCCAGAACTCTGGAAAACATGCTCCTAAAATTATTATTTCCTCCTTAAGTCAATCAAAACAATTTATTGGTCTCCTTATTATTGGTTCAATCATTGTTGCTTCTTTTATTGTATCTACTACTGTTTTATCTATTGCACTTCAATTTGAAATGTGATTATCGCTATTCATTTATCTGTGTAACTCCATATGTGTATTCAAACTTTACTAATATAACTATTGAACAAATATTAAATAAGCTCCAAGCTGCATGGCACTCTGACAATATCGCCTGGGACATTAATCAGCTATCCAAAATACAACATGAAATTGCTTGATTCTCATATTGATGGTATTGATCCTAAAGATATTGCAAACAAATTGTTAGATTGGATTGATCAACTTAATCCTTTTAACAATGTATTAAGTTTGCTTATGACATTTTTTACCTTGGCTATGTTTTGTATTAATTTTGTGTTTCCTCCTTCCCTGCTTGTTAAAATACACTCGTCATACTTTAGGTAAGATTTTTTCATCCCTTCATCTCCTCAAGTTTAACAGTCAAAGGGGGGAGATTGTTGAGGGCTTGCACTGATGGGTTTGAGGATATAGGTCATGTCGGGATGTGCCTGTTGCTGTTCATTATCTAAGAGCCGTCTAGGTCAGAACATAGACTCTCCGACTTCTTCCAGGTGCTATCTGTCCCTTCAGAGGATGAAGGATTTTTCAATAAACCTTGAAAGGTAATCGGGAAGTGAGGAGACAACTCCGGGGGGATACTCCCCCCAGATACTGTTACCATGAGAAAAATTAATTGTTGATACTTGGTTTTTTCCACTCCTGATTCTGTTCCCACAATTGGGGTATAAAACCACTAACTCTTAGATCAATTAGATCAATAAATGGGCTTGTTTAGAATTTGCTACCCCCTGGTCCGCATTTCTCCCTCCCTCTCTCTCTCTCTCTCTCTCTCTCTCTCTCTCTCTCTCTCTCTCTCTCTCTCTCTCTCTCTCTCTCTTTCCTTCTTTCTCTTTTTCACTCTCTTCAACCTCACCGGAGATTAAACTTCATAGTGGACTCAGAAGTCTGCTACATTGACCTAGTTTTGAAATATAACATTATCTATGTTTTATCATATTTTTATCTATCTTGTTAAATGTTTTCCAATTACATTTTAATCTTGTTTGGGCCATGCTCAGGAGCAATGTGCTCCGCATATGGCCCTGGGCCATATGCTTGATACCTCTAGCCGAGAATGATCTGTAAGACCCCTGCTACCTTTGCATCTGTGATGCCATGACAGCAGAGTCAATGGACTTGTGAAGGTACCACATGATGTAAATCTACCTACTGAGTGGTCATGTCCATATAACACCTCAGTTCTCAGATTTCAATTCAAGTCCTCTTACTTTGGGTCCAGCTAGGTTGCAGAGTGGTTAGAGTGCTGGTTTTGGTGAAAAATCCTGCTACTTTCCTGTGTAACTTTGGACAAAAGAGTTTGCCTCTTTGGGCCTCACTTTTCTCAGTTTTAAAATGAGAGTGTTAGACTAGATGACCTAAGATTCCTTCTATCTGTAAATCTATGATTCTCTGTCACAATTAGGTTCTTTTTTCAACACACTCAGGAGTATACTTGAGGCAGCTCAAACAGTCCTTGAGAGCTGATTAAATTTTTAGTGTGAGCATTTACACATCAGAAATTGGCAAATGCTATACATCAGGGCTTGATTTATTGTTTTATTGATTACCTGGACTTTAACTAATGGACAAAATGTGGATAATGCAGATTAACCTGAAAAGTATATGACATGTGCAGGTTTTGTTTTTGTTTCAGAGAGCCAGTTGTTAAACATTAACCAGAATGCTTCTGATAAACCAGAACTGAACAAATCTATATACACAATAAAAATTAGTCCCTCCAGATATACAGTAGCTATGCCTTAGCTCTCTTAAAGGAGGATTATGGTTAGTGTGTATTCAAAATGAGCTGGCTGCTACAGACAGGTTTGTATCTGCAACTTCCTTACACTTCTTCTAGACAAATACATGAGTTTCTCAGCCAATTATTGTACCCAGGAGTAATTGTTTTTCTTCTCATATCTTGCTCGAACACTTGGCTGGATGGCAGAAATGGGGTAGAGGGAGGATTTTCTCCATTCTTCTGATCAGCTGGAAGGTCCCCTAAAAGTCAATTCTTTGAACCTCCTCCTTTTACAGATGAGGAAACTGAGGCTCAAAGTGATTTGCCCAAGTCCATCCAAGTAAGTGATAGAGTTTGGATAGGAAACCAGGACCTTTGCCTCTAAGTCCAGTGTTCTTTTCACTAGACTGCCCTCTCCTTCAAAAACGGACCTTGGTTTTAAAGCTGGAAGGATTCTCAGAAACCAGGCAGTCCAATGCCCACATCTGGTGGATGACGAAATTAAGACCCAAAGACATTAAATGACTTCTGAAAGCACTAGACATGGAATTTGAAACCAGGTTCTTCTGAGCCTATCTTCTTTGTACCGTACTTGACTTGAAGGAAAAAGGAAAGATGGGCCATTACTTCCTGGATGCAAAGGAGAGAAGCCAGTTGAAAACTAACTACTATCAATGGAGTTTTGGGTTTTGCGGCCTAAGAAGGGCTCAGAATTCAGAATTCATACTTATTGTATACTATGGCAAGTGGTCTAGTTTATCTATCAACAACTAGCTCCAGGAATAACTACTATTTATGTTGTGATTTCATCAAAAATAAACTTGTGAGGCAGATAGTATAAGTGTCATATTATTATTCTCGTGTTAGAGAAAGGGAGACTGAAGTTAAGAGAAGTTAAAATTGGCACTGATCTCATGGCCAGTAAGTAGGAGAACCACGACTTGAACCCAGGTCTTCTGACTTTTAAGTGTAGAATGCCTGTCACAGCACCATACTGACTCAATCAAATTATGCTCAGAGGAAAGATGAGTGATTATGTGATAGAAAGATTTAGCATCCAAGCAGCAAAGGGGGTCTGTGGATAGAGCACCGGGTCTGAGTCAGGAAGATCTGCCTTCAATTCTGGCCTCAGATAATTACTAGCTCTAGTTACTAGTGTGGCCATAGGCAAGTCACTTAACCTTTGCTTGCCTCAGTTTCCTTAACTGAAAAATGAGGATAATAACAGCACCTTCCCCCAGGATGTGTGTGTGTGTGTGTGTGTGTGTGTGTGTGTGTGTGTGTGTGTGTGTGTACTTACTAGCTGTGTGACCCTGGGTAAGTCACCTCCAAAAAAGTGCCTCAAAAGAAAAAATACCACATCTACCTCACAGGGTTGTTGTGAGGATCAAATGATATAATATTTTGTAAAGTGCTTAGCCTAATTCCTGGCACATGTTAAGCACTACGTAAATACTTCTTCTGTACTCTCTTCCCCCTCCTCTTTTAAGGAGTACCAAGTTAATTCTAGATTCATTAAGAGTCTAGATGTGGTCCAACACAGATCGCTAAAAATGAGTTTAAAGGAATTTGATTTAAAGGCAGTGACAAAATCTGGCTTAAGAGATAAGTGAAGAGAGTAGGGGTGGGAAGGCTATCTGAGGTGGATGGTATAGGGTGATAAAACTAATCTCTAGTGTATATAATTATGTTAATAAATCTATATCTGACTTCTGGTTGGGGTAAACAGGATTTTCCATCTCTTGCCCTCACCTTTACCCCCAAAGTGAGACTCTATCATTAGGAAGAAATCAGATATTCTTTGAAGGATGTCCAGGACTGGGGAAAATAAGAAAAGGAGGAGCAGTGAGAAAAATTTTAAAGAGAGAATTTTTAGTTGGAGAAGGTTTGGACTCCTTGGGGAGAGCTGAGAAGTTGGTCTTGTCCAGGAAGCCAAGAGAGTTTAGGTTCAGGAGGCAGTATGATTTAATGGCAAGACTGGTAGATTGTAAATCAGGACATCTGAGTACAGTCTCAACTACTAGTGTTACTTTCTCTCTCTCTCTCATCTGCAAAACAAGATCTAAAATTCAATACTGGTATCTAGACTAAATAGGGAATTGGCATGGAAATGTCTCCAAAGCTAGACTTGGTATCAATTCTTTGGTCCTGTGATTACATAACTTGCAGATTGTTTATATTTTATGTTCCCATTTGTGTGTAATAAAGTACTTTAAGCCGAACCTCCTGCTACACTGATTTAAGTGAACACTGATTCACATATATGTATATTTTGCATAATGTAATCAATGAGTCTACTCATAGGATTCTCTGATTCACTTTTTTACAATGTACCAGGTACTAGCACTACACAAAAAGTTGGTGTACCAAAGGAAGCACCCGGATGGCATTCAGGCCAATAGCCAGGACACAAAATTGCAAATTATTTTTCATGATAGTGCACCTACCCAATGAATGTAATATGATATATAGATAGATAGATAGATAGATAGATAGATAGATAGATGCATGTATGTATGTATGTATGTATGTATGGGAGCAGAGGTGATAGCAAAGTTGAGCATATTGAATAATAAAGTTCCATGGCTCTAGTGCTGATTGAGCTGCAGGCTGAAGAGTATCTAGGTTCTATCATCTCCTAAGCTGTTGATTCCCTCTCATTAGACTTTGATGGTCACCAGTTACTTCTCCCACGTGGCGTTATAGAGTGAGGAAGAGTGAGTCTAGGATGACATTAAGGTTGCAAGCTTGGGTGACTGGAAGGATGGTGATGTCTTCTATGGTAAGATTTGAACTGAACTGCCTCTAGAACATATAGCTCAAGGAGGCCAAAAGGCAGTTGGTGAAGTGGAACTGTAGCTCAAAAGAGAGACTGGGAATGGACATATAGATTTGGAAATCACCTGCATACAAATGATAATTGAATCTAGGGGAGCTGATGAGATAATAGTAAGATATTAGAGCAAGTAGGTGGTACAGTAGATAGAGTGTGAGGCCTGGAGTCAGGAAGACCTGAGTTCAAGTCTGGCTTTGGATACTTTCTAGTCATGTGACCCTGGGCAAGTCACTTAACTCTGTTTGCCTCAGATTCTCTATCTGAAAAATGGCAGAAGGAAATGGCAAACTACTCCAGTATCTTTGCCAAAAAAACCCCAAATGGGTCATGAAAATCCAGTAAAGGAGACTAAGGAATGGTCAGGCAGAACTAAATCTAGGAGAATGTCATAAAAATCCAGAGAGAAGAGGAAAAGGCAACCATTAGTATCAATACTACGGAGAGGACGAGAAAGATGAGGACTAAAAAAAAAGGCCATTAGATTTGACACTTCAGAAGTCATTGTAACTTAGATTTTTAAGATTTTTATATTTTACTTTTCCCAATTTTAACATTCTTTTTTTAAACTTTTGAGTTCCAAATTCTCTCCCTCCCTAACTATCCCTCCCCACTTCCTGAGAAGGCAAATAATTTGATACAGACTACACATGTACAATCAGGCAAAACCTATTTACATATTATTCATCTTGTAAAAGAAAGGAGGCAAAAAAAACCCAACAAGAAGAAAAGTAAAGTTAAAAAGTAAGCTTCAATCTGCATTCAGTCTCTATCAGCTCTTTCTCTGGAGGTAGACAGCATGTTTTCATCACAAATCCTTTGAAATTGTCTTGGATTATTGTATTGCTGAGAATAGCTAAGTCATCCAGAGTTGATCATCATACAATGTTGCTGTTACTGTGTACAATGTTCTAATTCTACTCACTTCACTTTGCATCAGTTCATATAAGTCTTTTCAGGTTTTTCTGAAAGTATCCTGCTCATCAATTCTTATAGCACAATACTATTCTATTACATTCATATATCACAGCTTGTTTAGGCTTTCCTCAATTGATGGGCATCCCCTCAATTGCCAATTCTTTGCCACCAGAAAAGAACTGCTGTGAATATTTTTGTACATATAGGTACTTTTCCTTTTTTAAGAAATCTCTTTGCGATTGATACAGACCTAGTAGTGGTAATGCTGGGCCAAAGGGTATACACAGTTTTATAACCTTTTGAGTATAGTTCCAAATTGCCCTACGGAATGGTTGGATCAGTTTACTACTTTACCAACAGTGCATTAGTGTCCCAATTTTCCCACATCCTCTCCAATATTAATTATTTCCCTTTTCTTTCATATTGCCCAATCTGAGAGGTGTACAGTTACTTATACCTCAGAGTTACTTTAATTTGCATTTCTCTAATCACGAGTGATTTAGAACATTTTTTATGTGACCATTTATAACTTTGATTTCTTCTTCTGAAAGCTGCCTGTTCATATTTTTTGACCATCAGTCAATTGGGGCATGATTCGCATGATAAATTTTACTCTGTTCTCTTTATTTAAGAAATGAGGCCCTTATCAGAGAAACTTGCTGTAACTCCCCCCTCCCCACCCAGCTTTTTCTTTCCTTCTAATCTTGGCTGCCTTGGATTGTTTATGTAAAACCTTTTTTTTAATTTAATGTAATCCAAATTATTCATTTCATTTCCTGTAATGCTCTCTATCTCATTTTGTTGTAAATTCTTCCCTTCTCCATAAATCTGACAGGTAAGCTATTCCATGCTCGCCTAATTTGCTTGTGTTATCACCTTTTATGTAACAAAAGGTACCCATTTTGACCGTATCTTGGTATACAGTATGGGATATTGGTCTATACCTAGTTTTTGCTAAACTGCTTTCCAGTTTTCTCAGCAATTTCTGTCTAATAGTGCGTTCTTGTCCCAAAAGCTTGGATATTTGGGTTCATAAAAAAAAGTAAATGTCTGTGATCATTTACTACTGTGTATTGTGTACCTAATCTATTGCACTGATCCACCACTCTATTTCTTATCCAGTACCAGATTGTTTATTACTGTTTATTTACTATTGTTTAGATGATTACTACTTTGTAATACAGTTTGAGATATGGTACAAGTAAGCCACTTTCATATTTTTAAAAATTTTTCCTTGATATGTTTGACCTTTTGTTTTTCCAGATGAATTTTATTGATTTTTTCTAGCTCTATAAGAAAATTGTTAGTAGTTTGATTGGTATGGCACTGAATAAGTAAATTAACATTATAACTTTGGAAAGAGCAGTTTCTGTTGACTCATGATGCTGGAACCCAGATTGTTGGAGGGTTTAGAAGACTGAGAGGAGAGGAAGTGGAGGTACTGATTGTAGAAAGTTCTCTCAAGCAGTTTAGCCATATAAGGGATATGAAAAAATGCAGAATAGCTATCAGGTATAGTAAGATCAAGAACATTTTTTTTTTAAGGATGGGGAAGACATTAATGTTTGTAGACATCAAGGAAAGAGTTAATGGATAATGACTGAAGAGCAGAGAGGGGGAATAACAGTAGGACGGTGATACATTGGAGAAAACAGGAGGGAAAGGATCAAGTGTGTATGTAGATGGATTGTCATTGTTAAGGAGAAGGGTCACTTCATCAGAGACCAGAGTGAGGTAGGAGACAATAGGAGAAGATATCTGAGTGATATGAGATGAGGAGGAAAAGAGAAGAGGGAATTTTTAGTGAATGGCCTCAATGTTTTCAATTAAATATGTGGTAAGGTCTTCAGCTGAGAGAGTGAAGGTAGGGAGTGCCATGCAAAACTTAAAGAGAGACAAAAAGTTATGGAACAGTCACTTTGGAGAGCATGATAGAAAATAAGAGTGAAATAGAATAATTGCCATACTATAGTGAGGGTCCAGTTGAGATGTGATAATATGAATTTGTAGCAGACCCATTAAGCACAGTTTGATGATTTCCTACTGGCTCCATTGCTCAGTACATGAACAGGAGCAAGGGGTAGCTGGTAGGAATAATACAGGTGTCAGCTCAGATACAAATTCCGCCTTCCTTGACCATCAGTTTTGTCTTAGGAGTTTTACAAATGATGCCACAGATATACGCATCACTTGGTAAGGTTGCAAGTAACTGGTTTCTTGTATGCAATTTTCTATCTAGAGAGACAAACTGGTCTAACTGGTAAAGTACCGTCCTTGGCTTTTGGTTTCAAATTCGATCTTGGACACTTGCCAGCTATGCGTTGGGCAACTTATTTAGCCTCAGTGTACCTCAGGCAACTTAGGATCAGAGATCTAGAGCTGAAAAGGATTCTAGAGGTCATAGCACAATGTCCTAATTTTACAGATTAGGAAATGAGGCCCAAAATGAGGCCAGCCAGGTATTTGTTAAGCACTTACTATGTTCAAGTCACTGTGCTAAATTCTGGGGATTAAACTCTGGGAATAAAAAATAAGGCCTTTGGAATTGTCTTCTGTCATTATCTTGATCAGAGCTCCTAAGTCTTTCATGACTGATTATTGTACAATATTACTGTTTCTGTGTGCAATGTTCTCCTGGTTTTGTTCACCTCACTTTGTAAGAGTCTTCCTAGATTTTTCTGAAACTGTCCTGTTTGATATTTCTTCACAATAGCACTCCATTACAGTCATATACCACAAGTAGTTCAGTCATTCCCCAATTGATGGACATCCCCTTGACTTCCAATTCCAATATGTGTTTAGCATTGATATTACTTCATTGCCTACGGTACCTTTTAGGAAGATGTAGTTTCCCTGCTTATCTGTTCTTTTTAGGTTTTTTAAGATTTTGCTTTGTCTGAGGTCAATTTTTTTTAACTTTAGCTGAGGCATAATAGAAGTACATTTTGATTTATTGACGAAACTTGTCAGTCGCACCCCGTGTGTCATCTATATCAAGTTAGCTCCAGAAATGGGAGATTAAAACATCTAAAATGATCTATAGTCATACAATCTAAATCACTATCGTTTAGAGATATGCAGATCAAAACAGCTCTGAGGTACCACATCACCCCTATCAGATTGACTAACATGACAAAACAGGAAAATGATAAATGTTGGAGAAGATGTGGGAAAATTGGAACACTAATGCATTGTTGGTAGAGTTGTAAACTGATACAACTGTTCTGGAGAGCAATTTGAACTATGCGCAAAGGGCTATAAAACTGCATACCCTTTGACTCAGCAATACCATTTTTAGGTCTGTATCCCAAAGAGATCACAAAAACAGGAAAAGGACCCACATGTACAAAAATATTTATAGCAGCTCTTTTTGTGGCAAAGAATTGGAAATTGAAGATATGTCCATCAATTGGGGAATGGCTGAACAAGTTGTGCTATAGGAACGTAATGGAATACTATTGTGCTATAAGAAATGATGAGCAAGTGGACTTCAGAAAAACCTGAAAAGACTTATGTGAACTGATGCAAAGTGAAATGAGCAAAACCAGGAGAATATTGTACACAGTAACAACCACACGGTGTGGACTGACTTTCGCAGACCTCAGCAATGTGATCTAAGGCAACTCCTAAAGACTCACAATGGAAAATGCTATCCACATCCAGAGAAAGAACTTTGGAACCTGAATGCAAATGGAAGCATAGTATTTGCTCTTCTTTTCTTTTATTGTTTTGTTTTGTTTCTTCTTTCTTGTGATTCCTCCCATTAGTTCTAATTCTTCTTTACATCATGACTAGTGTGAAAATATACTTAATATGAATGCGTAAGTAGAGCCTATATCACATTGCAAGCCATCTTGGGGAGTAGGGAGGAGAGGAAGGGAGAGAACATTTGAAACTCAAAATCTTATGGAAGTGAATGTTGAAAACTAAAAATAAATTAATTAATTATAAAAAAATCTGTAAGCATCAAGAGATTTGAGAAATCAGTGAGTTAGGAGAGAGTGTTCCAGGCAAACACTTGAATTTGGAAGAGAACGTCTCTGCCTTGGCCTTAGCTTCCTTTCTCCCTCCTTGGTTGATGGAGAGCTTTGAGATCTTTGGAGAACTGAAGAATTTGGACTTTTATCATCAATGTTCCAACAGTGTCAGGACAAGAGTGTTTGACATCACTGTCAGCATTGGGAACCAAGGACAGACTGGGTAAGATGATAAAAGAATCCAGAAGTAGGGAAACGTCTTGAGGATCCCAGCAAAGGGAGCTAGTTATAAGAGCTATGAGCTACTCTCTTTGCCATATTTGCTTGAAGCTTGAGTCCACTTTCCATGGATTCTAGTATACTGGCCAGAAAGTGTGTCACAGACTTTGGGTGAGTAGGTGGCAATGTTTTGTAAAAACTATTTTTTTTTAGTATACTGTATAACCTTTACTAAAAGTTAAGTAAGTTTTTCTGATATCATGGATAATCATAGGGAAAAACACATCAATAGAGGTTCATGAGATACGATATTAGAAAACATTTTCCAAACCCTTCAGGGATACTGCTAGATCTGAGGAGACAAGTAATAGTGGACCACTGACTTGGTCTGCCAGTGAGAATGGAATAGCCCCAGAACTTATTCTTACCATAAACTTATAGATCCTTAGAGCTGAAAGGGAACTTAGGGATCATTTAGTCTACACCCCACTTTTTCTAAAAGGTGAAACTGGTCTGTGACTTCCAGGGGATTGTCAGTAATGTTAAGAGTTAGTCACATTTAGCTTATTGCATTTTGTCAGTTCCTTTGAGGTTTAAGTCATCAAGCTACTTCATCACTAACAGTTTAGGCAAGGTGATGAATGCACTGTCATTGTCTAGGATTAGACAGATGCCTTTCTGTGATACATTCTTTAGTTCCATTATTTCAGGGTACAGCATTCCCCTAATGTAATAAGAGACACCCTAGTCAACATGCAAAGTGCAGCTGTGGTGGTTTGTTAATAATTTAGGGAGGCTGTTGATGACATATAACATCCTCTAGATGTATTCTTTTGGGCCTGTTGTTTATTTACTTCATCTGCAGGAAATGCCAAAGAAGGAACACTTCCCCTGATTTTAAGGCCTTGCATTTGCTGCTACACCCATCACACTACTAAGTGCATAGTTTATATAGTTAGTCAGAACAATAACAATATGTAAGTAATCACCAAATCATACTAAATCCTAAGATTTGGAGGAAAGTTGCAGGATCATGTGGCTTTACTTAGTCATTTCTGGTCTTTGACATCCTTGATCTTGCCAGGAAGAGCCCAAACAGACATACTTAATGTTTGCATTGTTGATATGCACTCCCTCTTGAAATTATTTTTACGACAATTCTTCCAAGAAGCTCTGAGCCCTGTTGTTACAGGAGGGGTGCTCTGAACACAATCTCCTATTCTTCCACCATTCTTCTTCCCTGAATCTGTTTTACTGAATCTGTTCTTTATCCCTATCATGACCATTAGATCCTCCAGTCCTCCTAATTTTCCAAGTTTTTCAGTTTCATTCTGGGTGCACTTGCTTTCCTACTAATCACCTACCTCTTTATCAATCATTTTAACAACGCAACCACCGCTATCCTAGCAGCTGTCAAATCCTTCACCTCAGCTGTTGCAACTTTGCTAATCAGCAGCATGGGTTAACATCAGGGACCCCAAAGCACTGGAAGTGTAAATTATTTCTCTTTACTTACATGTGCCATGCTTCTCTACTTTTCAACTTTCTGTCCACCCAATGATGCTGGGTGCATTGTGGGAGAGTACACCTCAGATTTACGGAGAAGATGATATGTTTCTTACTATGCAATTAAAGTAAGTACTTAGCTTTGAGCTTGAATCTTCCAGCTAACCAGTGAAAGGCAAATATAATTACAGAGCCTTGAGGCCCATAGTGATGGGTATGTAGTACCACTGAGTACCTTCAACCAAGTGAGAGAAATGATTATTTCTCCCTTATATTAATAACCAATTAGTAATTGAGATTAAGATTTTCCCCTACCTTGGAGGTCTCTAAGCAGAGGCTAGATGATCATTTGTGAGTTTTGCTGTGATGGGAATTTCCTTGTATGTGGGTTGAACTACTTAGCCACTATGGACCCTTCTAACTCTAAACTTCTATGTTTCTGTGAATTTGTGGAAACAAGAGCTGATAGAAAACCCCTCTGACTCTGCCCTGGGCTGGTTGGAATCTATGGATTCTATGGAATCTATGTTGTGCTTGTGGGCCTGGGAAGAGGCTTGAGGAGACTCCCCAGCATTTGTGGGTAGAGTACCATCTGCTCCCCATCCTTCTGCTCTATAGGCCCTCCTGTCCTGGTCTTGCCTCTCCTTGTCTGATACTTCCTTCAACCATAGGGAAAGGCCCTGGGCCACAGTGGAGACATGCTTTTCCATTATGGGGCAAACCCTGCTTTCTCTAAATCCTGTTCCCAGATGCCTATTGTGTCCTAGGCAGAGGTCTAAAGATTCAGGTGCCACCAGCTGTTCCCCCATCTTCACACCTTGCTTTAGGTGGTGAGAGCCTTGGGTATTGGGGCCTTGACCAGTCTGTGGAAGGAGGACCTCGGTTCCCATTTCACCAGACTCTGATGGAGGGATAGTAGTAGACTCTGGGAAGGCCAACTGTATACAAGGCAAAGGGAATTGGCTGGAGTTGAGTATTGAGTTTGTTGGCACACGATGTGGAAGAGGAATAATAGCTCTCTGAGTGAAGAAAGATGATATAGGGATTCTTATACCTTGTGCTGTTACTATCCCATTGGGAGCAAGGAAAGAGAAGTATTGAATTTTGGCAGGAGCCCTACAAATGTGATGCCCTGGAGTATCATGTTTGTCTTAATTATGGCAGAGTATTACTTCCCATTCCATATTAGTGGATATGTTTCCCTTAAACAGATTTACTTTCTCATTGGCATATGTCAGCCATGACTTCCATCCAACCAAGTGTTAATGAAAACTGATGAAATCATGTGCTGGACATGGAGTCAGGAAGAAGTGAGTTAAATCCTGCCTGAGATACTTAACCAGCTGTGTGAACCTGGACAAATCACTTAACCTCTGTCTGCCTCACTTTCTTCAACTGCAAAATGTGGATGATAACAGCACCTACCTCCCAGGGATGTTGTGAGGATAAAATAATTTGTAATACTTGCAAAGGGCTTTGCAAATCTTAAGTCACTACTGTCCCTATTGCTGTTATTTCTATACTACCGAATTGGTATATATAATCCAGCTGTAAAGTAATGAAAAAGACCATAGGATTATGGAATGGAATTTAGGAAAGGACTTAAGAGATCACTGATTTTAGGAGTTCTTAACTTTGTGTCATGGGCCCCTTTAGCAATATGGTAAAGCTTATGGTCCCTTTTCAGAATAATAGTTTTAAATGCATAAAATAAATACATCACATTACAAAGGAAACCAAAGGTTAGTGAAAATAAAGAATTTTTTCCCCCTTCCAAGTTCACAGGTGTGTTTCTAGGTGGCAGAGACAGGAGCTGAACCTGGGTACTCTGATTACAAATCTAGTACTCTTTCTACTATATCATGCTGTTGTCACATTGCTTATGTGGCTCATAGAATATATCATTCCTGCATATAAATGAGAAGATTTTTTTGCCATAAATTTTAAGTCAAGCCAACAAATGTTTATTAAGCACCAGACACTCTGCTCAATGCTATCAGAACCTTCTTATTCAATACTCCATAAATCATGAAACAGCACAAAGAGACACCATTGTTAAGAGAAGCTTATATTTTGAGACAGTATTAATCTATGATACCGGGGTGTGGCTGCTGCACATGCTACAGCGTCTTGGAGTCACAGCTGAGATGGGTTAAAACAGACTGAGGATAACCAACAGGCATCAAACCCATGGATGAGTTGGGGGATATATACCCCAAGCATGTGAAGACTTCCCAGGGAGGGTAAGAACAATTTGTTCCACTGGCCATGAAGGTGGCTGAAACAGAGTATTTAAAAATATCTCTAGATATTATAAAATACCTGGGAGTACACCTGCCAAACCAGACCCGGGAGCTATCTGAACAAAATTATAAAAAAACCTTTTTATACAAATAAAATCAGGTTTAGATAATTGGAGAAATATTAATTGTTCATGGTTACCAGAGCCAATATGATAAAAATGATAATCTTACTTAAACTAATTTATATATTCAATGCTATCCCAATTAAATTACCAAAAATATTTTCCTCAGTTAGAAAACATAATAACAAAATGCATTTGGAAGAACGAAAGGTCAAGAATATGAAAAGAACCAATTAAAAAAAATGCAAGGGAAGGAGGCTTTGTAGCAAAAGATCTTAAATTATGCTATAAGGCATTAAGTATGAAAACTATCTGGTACTGACTAAGAAATAGAAAGGTAGATCAGTGGAACAGAGTAAACATACAATCTGCAATAGCAAATGCCTATAGTAATTTTGTGTTTGACTAGGGTAAAGGCTTAAGTTTTTGGGATAAGAATTCATTATTTGGTAAAAATTGTTGGATAAGCTGGAAAGCAGAATGGCAGAAATTGGGCATAGACCAATATCTTACACCGTGTACCAAGATAAGGTCAAAATGAATACATGACCTAGATATAAAGAGAGAGACTGCAAGAAAATTTGAAGAACATGGAACATATTAGCTACAAGTCTTATGAATATGTGAACAATTTATGAATAAATAAGAGCTTGACAGCAGTAATGTCATTTACATTAAGTTAAAAACGTTTTGCACAAATAAAACAAATGTAGCCACGATCAGAGACAATTGGGAAAAAATTTTATAGAAGTTTCACAAATAACAGTCTTGTATCTCAAATATATAAAGAATTTTGTAAAATCTGTAAGGATAGGAGTCATTCATCAATTGACAAATGGTCAAAGGATATGCACAGGTAGTTTTCTAATTAAGAAATTTATAGTCATGAAAAAATGCTCTAAATCATAATTTATTAGGGAAGTGTAAATTAAAACAAACCTGAGATATCATCTTGTACTCATCAGATTAGCTAAAATGATTGATGGAGAAAGCAACAAATGTTGGAAAGGATATGGAAAAACTGGGACACTAATTCACGGTGGGTGGAGTTGTGAACTGATCCAACCATTTTGGAGAGCAATCTGGAATTATGCCTTAAGAGTTATTAAACTGCCTATACCCTTTGACTCAGTAATACTACTATGAGGTCTATTTCTAAAGATGATTAGGGAAAGAGGAAAAGAACCTAGTTGTTCTAAAATATTTATACCAACTCTCTTTGTGTGTGGCAGGGATGCCTGTCAATTGGGGAATGGTTGAACAAGTTGTGATATATGATGGTAATGGAACATTACTATATAGGCTATAAGAAATGATGAGCTGGATGAACTTAGAAAAACATGGATAGACTTGCATGAAATAATGAAGAGCAAAATGAACAAAACCAAGAGAACATTGTATACAGTAAGAACAATATTGTTTTAAGAAGAACTTTGAGTGAATGTCATTTGGACTATTATAAATAGCCAAAATAACTACAGAGGACCTATGAAAGAAGATACTATCTGCCTCCAGAGAAAGAATTGATAAATATAAGTATGTATAGAATGATTTTACATGTATATATATATGTACTTATATGCATATATATAATATATATATATATATATATATATATATATATCCATCTATCCATATTTGTGTCTAATGCTAGCTATAGCCAAGGTGGGGAGAAGGAAGAAAAAAAGTGAAAAAAGTTACTTTGTTAACTTTATTGTATATTTAAAAAGAATATCAAATTGTACATAATTGTTTGATAGTTTCCTATGCAATCATCTTTTTTTCCTATCATACTATGTTATGAGAATTTTTGTTTTATTTCTTATGTTCTGAATAAAATAAATTATGAAAAAAAATCCAAAGAGCTTACTTTCCACTGAGTGATGCAACATTGCAAACAGATAAGAAAATTTGAAGACAGAGAGGACTGAGAAGGATGATTTGAGGGGGATTTGAGAAAGCTTCAAATAGGAAGTGAAATATGAGCTTAGCTTTGAAGGAAGCTGAAGATTCTTAGAAGTGGAGTGAGGAAAGAAAACGTTCCAAGCATGGGAGTCAGCACAGAAATAGGAAGGGGCTCCATGGCACGGTGGAGAGCATGATGAATTGAGAGTTAGGGCCCCTGGATTTGAATCCCAGCTCTGCCACTTACCATCTGACCTTCAGCAAATCACTACCCTCTCACAGTATCCTCATTTGCAAAATGATGGTGATTTTTGAGATGCCCTCTAGCTATAATCTTATATGTCTGCTTCTTGTGTTTGGGGAAACATCAGTTAGATTCATTTGGCTAGAAGGTAGAGTAAATGGAGGGAATCTGAAAAATTAAGCTTGAGCCATGTTGTGAAGGAGGGGCTTTAAATACCAGGTTGAGGAGTTTGTATTTTATCCTAAAAAAGTAATAGAGAGCTCCTGAAGATTTTTGCTTTCATTCTAAAATGAAATTAAGCCTGGCAGCAATGTCTGCAGAACTTTTAGTATACCTTCCTTTGTCTGCCCTCCTTTTTTTTCTTTTCTGAACTGACTGCTGTGAAAAGCAAAATCTATTCTGATTCTTTGTCTCCATTTATAATTTTGGGATGTGTCTCACAAAACCTGAATCCTCTTACAAGTTGCCTCTTGATACCAGGAAGATCTTCCAAGAGCAACTGGTCTTTGGAATCCCTATATGGCTGATGTTTCTTTGCCTGAGTAGAAGTAGGTCAAGAGTTTGTAATTAATACAAGTTCACAAAGTCCAGATTCTAGATTATAATCCTTCACATTTCAGATCGACATCATACAATGCAACCAGTAAGCATATTGGGACTGTCTCCTCCTCTATAGTGGACATTCAAGGCCCTTCTGAATGCATTTGTTTACTCTGCCAAATAGATTCCTCAGCATTCTGACCTCTAGGATGGGATCTCTGGTTTCCTCAGGTTTCTGGGTAGACTCTCTTCTTCCTACTCTAAAAAGAGTAAAAGTCCTTGCTTATTTCTGGACCTGGCCTAATTATAAATTTATTTCACAAACAGTGTGTTTAATCACCTAGAAGTCTGAAAGGCTCTCTGAAGGAAATATATTTCACTAAAAAATTAAATTATATGATTTAATTGGTCAGAATTACTGAGAAACCTGACCTTAATGATGAGATTAAAAATAGATGTGATCCAAGGAAAGAAACACGGTGGGGAAATAGTATCTCCACCATGAAATTTAAGCTATCAGCTTAGAATTATATGTATATTGGAGAGGAGCTATAAAACTAGACTGAGTAAATTAATGTAATATAATGATGCCTTGGCTACGATGATTCTTTATGAATTGTAAGGAACATCATTAATATATGGAAACTTCGGATTCACGAATACTCTGATGTTTCTCCTGCCTTTCTTCTCTCCTTCCATTCCCTACTTCCTATTTCAATCTTCTCAGACCTTTCCCTTCTTCAAACTACATGAACAAATAATTGGAGAGACATACTTTTTTTTAGACAATTGGGGTTAAGTGACTTGCCCAGGGTCACACAGCTAGTAAATGTCAAGTGTTTGGTCTGAGGCTGAATTTGAACTCAAATCCTCCTGACTTCAGGGCCAGTGCTCTATCCACTGCACCACCTTGTTGCCCCGAGACATACTTTTAGTTGGTCTATGCTGAGCTGCACTCTGCCTTTTATATTTATGTCTTCTTCAAACTCTGACTTCCTTTGGGTTGACATTTCCTATGAGACATAGCTATGGAATGAAATGACCAGCAAATATTTCTTAAGGATACAAGATCTCCAGAGGTAATATAATCCTTCCTATGGGATCAGCTATAATGATATCGTCACAGGCCAGTCCTTACCTCTTGTTCAGAATAATGATACAGCATATTAGTTACAATTTGCAGGATATTTTCCTCAAAATAGCCTTGTTATGTAGGTACTACAGGTATTTTGACCCTACTCTATAATGAGGAAACTGAGGCTTTGGAAAGTTATATGTATTATCCATAGTCACACAGCAAGTAAGTGATAAAGCTAGAATTTAAGATTGCAGGCTTATCAATGTAATGTTGGCTGGGACTTTAGATGCCAGCACCTTCATTTTACAGGTGAGTAACCTGAGGTCTAGTGATTTGGTCATAGAGGTGGTGGACAGTCAGTTAACAAGAATTTATTAAGTGCTTACTCTGTGCCAGGGGTGTATGGGGTGGGTGTTCAGGAGGACTAGTACTTCTGGTGTGAGGGCTTGCCAGGTGCTTTTCAGAGCTTCTCATCCACTTTTGGTGTCCGCTTGATAAATTCAGCTTTCACCTATGGATCCAAGAAGTTGTAGTATGCACAGTGGCCACACCCTGGTAAACCATCATGGGCTAAATTGGTTTGAGGGTGACCAGTAGGCCTCAGACTTGTTAGTGAGTTAGGGTGATGTCTGCCCAAGTATGTGAAGATTTCCCCCGGCAGAGTGGGTGGATGAGAACAATTCGCTCTAATGGCCATGAAGGAGCTGAAGCAGAGACCATGGAGTGCTTACAGCTTGGTCGGATGTCAAAGATGCTAAGGTTATCTACCGCATCCTGGCCACATCAGTCATCCATGACAAGACAAGGCGTTGCCTTTGATTTCATTGGTCCTCTTAGAAAATGAGGGACAAATAACAACAACAACAACAACAACTACATGCCAGGCACTATGTTAAGTGCCAGCAATGTAACCACAAGCTCAAAGAAAGACAATGTATGTATGCCCTAATGGAGCTTGCATTCTAATTAGGAAAGACAGCACGTAACATAAAGCTGGAATGAGGAGAGATACCTGCTTTACACACCTTAAAGCAGTGTATAGAGGACAGTAATGGTGATGATAAATACAGGAAGAATATCTTGCTGATAGTAAAGTCATATAAGCTAAAATATATCAAATATTATTTAAATATTTAAATTTTATTTATTATTATATTAGAAATACTTATATTATTTATATTAGATTATAAACAATAAATACAATTTAATTATTTAAATAAAATATACTAAATATAGTATTAACATATTAATAGCAGCCATCACCGAGCCCTCTACTGAGGACATTGCATTCTAATTGGAAAAGACAGCATGTAACATAAAGCTAGATTGAGGGGAGGTGCCTGGACCTGGGGTATGATGGGGGAGTCAGATTGTGGCCTGGTAAGAAATGAAGAGCTGGAGGCAGCTAGATGGCTCAGTGGATAAAGCTCCAGCCTTGGAGTCAGGAGGACCTGAGTTCAAATCTGCCCTCAAGACACTTGACACTTACTAGCTGTGTGATCTTGGGTAAATCACTTAATCCCGATTGCCTCACCAAAAAAAAAAGAAAGAAAGAAAGAAAGAAAGAAAGAAAGAAAGAAAGAAAGAAAGAAAGAAAGAAAGAAAAGAAAGAAAGAAAGAAAAAGAAATGAAGAGACAGTTGGCCTGAGCATCCTCCTTAAATGGGAGGGGCTCAAGGTGCTTCCAACATGTGAATTCCAGGACAAAGTGATCTTCCAGGATGAAGAGTTTTCTGGAGGCATAATGGAGGAGTCCAGATGAGAAATAAGGAACAGTCTTTAGTAAGCAGCAAAATTCCAGCTCAGGTACTATTACTAAGTCACACACTATAAGGTCACTGCTCTTTACTGAAACTGTAAATCAGGTCTTGGGATTCTGAAGTCAGTCCACTACATCACATTACCTCTCTATTTCCAGTTGACCTACTATGTATGTCTATATATCATATGTAATACAGCTTCCTATTCTGCATCACCTCAGTCTCTAGGGAGGGGAAGAGGATTAGGTTCTTAGCTCAGCTTGCTTTCCATAGAGAATAGTGCTGGTGCCAAGTTCAAAACACCTGTTGGGGCTCCAGTCCCAGGCACCTTGGCTTCTCAGGGCTTCTGAGCAGGCCTGGATGGTTACGCCATGGGATCGTGGCTTCAAGTTTGCCACGGTTTGAGCTCCTGGTGGCACCTGAAACTGAGGACAAACAACACAGAACAGAAACAAATACCCCCAGGACCATTTCTCAGAGCTGGGGTACAATAGAAGGAAAAAAGGGAAGGCAAATCCCTCCTCACCTGTTCACTTGGTGGCTTCCAGGCAATAGATAAAATTCACTGAAAAGTTGTAGCCAAAACATGGTAGAAAGAGAGACAAGCTTTCATTATTTGTAAATGGACAAGCATCCAATCAAAGGGGGCTATTCCACTGATGTAATAGGAGAAGGAAATAGCAAACCAGTCGAGTTTTTCTTTGCCAAGAAAAACCCAAAATGGGGAGGGCAGTTAGGTTGCTCAGTGGCTAGAACACCAACACTGAAGTCAGGAGGCCCTGAGTTCAAATGCGGCCTCAGACACTTGACACTTACTAACTGTGTGACCCTGGGCAAGTCACTTAACCCCAATTGTCTCACAAGAAACACAACAAAACAAAACAAAAACCAAAAAACAAAACCAAAAGGGTTCACGAAGAGTCAACATTACTGAAAAAACTAAACAGCAACAGCAGTTAACAAGGGGGTTATGGAGGGTGGTATTTATGATGATAAGTGGTATGAGGCTACCTGGGCCCACATGTACATTTGATCTGTGAAGTTATTGTTAGACAAAAGGAGGGAGACCTTCTGAACTGATTTTAGAGGTAAAAGCAAAAAAGAGATAGAAGAGAGAGACAGGTGGACAGTCAGAGAGATGGAGAGAGAAAGAGAGAGAGAGAGAGAGAGAGAGAGAGAGAGAGAGAGAAAGAGAGAGAGACAGAGACAGAGACAGAGACAGAGAGAAATAAATACAATTAAGTTTCTAACTACATGCTAATTCTTTGGCAAGTGTCTGTAGAATGGCCTCCAGTTATATTCTCAGGCGAGGTGCCCAAAGCCTCTTGTGGGTACTGAGTTATTTTGCTTCTAGGATTCTACATGTGAAATCCCAACTCAGATTCAAAAGGGGAGAGGGAATAAACTCCCACTACCCTAAGATCTTAACAAGGGGATAAAGGCTTTATTTATTAATACAGCTATATAGAAATGTGCAAATGCGTGTATATATTCTGCAGCAAGCAGCATTGATTCATATGCATTCCTTAGGAAGAGAAAAAATAGCACTTGCGGGTACAAAATCATGAGAAGCAAAACCAGATACTCACAGCTATAATAAGAAAATGAAATAGAACTACCTAGAACAGACTACGGAAAGCACGGTGCAAAAAAATTTGTTGTTGTTGTTGTTGTTGTTGTTAGCTGAGGCAGCACAGTAGATTAAGTTTGGGTTCAGGAGTTAGAAAAACCAGCCATAGGCATTTATTAGCTGTGTGACCCTGGGCAAGTAATTTCCTGTCCCTGTGTTTCAGTTTTCTCAACTGTAAAATGCGGATGATGATAACAGCTGCCTTTTAGGCTCACTGTTTAAGTGTCAAATGAAATAATGTTTGCAAACACGCTTAATGTGATGCTTTTTGTTTTTATTTACTTGTTTTCAGTCATTTCCAAGTAAGTAAAACAACTACTAGGAATGATGTATACTTTCAAAATATTAATATTAATTTTTGTGATGACATTAATAACCCTTTATGAACATGATTTTTCAGGAGAAAAACAGAAGACATAGTAGATAGAGAATTAAACTTGAATTTTAAAGGATTTGGGTTTAAATGCCCCTGAGGCACCTACTAGCTGTGTGACTCTAGGTAAGTTATTTAAATTTCATGAGCCTCAGTGTCCTCATCCATAAAATGGGGATAATAATAGCATCTACTTTATTGACTAATTGGCTGATTTGTAAACATTGTTGTTGCAGTTTATGTTATAATGAAAGCAGGGTAACTTTTTGGATTTTTTTTCTAATGACAGACTTGGTATGACAGAAGCCAGCTGGGCTTGGAGAGGTAGTGACCTCTGTTTAAGAAGGAAATCAAATGTTGCCCTCATCAACTATGACATGCTGATTGCCTTTTGGAAAAATTGTCATTTTTCCAGGAAAGATATCTTCCTTTGAGATGGCACAGTAGATAAAATGCTAAGCCTGGAGTTAGGAAGAGGGAAGATCCGAGTTCAAAGTCACAGATATTTACTAGCTGTGGTGATTCTGGGCAAGTCACTTTGCTACCCTTTGCCTCAGTTTCCTCAGCTGTAAAGTGGGGATAATAAAAGCAACTACCTGCCAAGATCATTGTGAGGATCAAATGAGAAAATATGTTTAAGGTTCTTAGCACTGTGACTGACACATAATAGGAACTTAACACCACCCCCCCCCCAAAATACCTGGGTTACATAAAGGGCTGGTTCATAAGGAGAGATTGGTAATGGTTTTACTGCAAACACAAAGTAGGCTTCAGTTTTGATAATTATTCAATTAATTTTTTTCTAGGGTCAGACCTCATTTTATCTGTATTTGGCAAAACATTTTTTTCATGTAATAAGATGAAAAAATACAAACGAGTGTCTTGCTCTTGACCAACTGCAAAGATTCCTAATTTGATAAGGAGACAATTCTATCTGGGATTGTGCCTCTGAGTCTGGTCACGCTAAATATGAGATGATGCCAAGGATTTGAAGTTTGGGAACGTAAGAATGTTTTAAAAATGAAAGTGATGCCAACTGGTTTGTTAGGGCTGTTAAAATATGTCAGTGTTTAAAGTGTATTAAACTGGTATAAAAGAATACATTTCTATCTACTTTTGGTGTGTGGATGGAGGGTAAATTTGCTGGCTAATGATAAATCCTAACATTTCTTTTGAAACCTAAACTAGCAAACTGATGTCTGTGCAGACACTACTAACCATTTTGACTGCTTAAGTATTTGAAAAGTCTTCCATGATTACTCCAGCTGTAGGTGATGTCTCTGTTGCCTCAACTCTCTTACCGTTTGTTCAGCTTTCTTTTGAACTTACTGCTCTTTGTTTTGTATTATAATTACTTTCGAGTCTATTTTCTTTCTCCTGTTTCGTTGTAAGATGCTTGAAGCCAGAGAATCATCTTTGTTTCTCCACAGGCACAGGGTCTCTCGCATAATAATTAGTGTTCATATAGTACTTGAAGGTTTGCTTAGTGCTTTACCCAGGTTATGGTTAAAATTGGTCCTTGTCCTTATAACAGTCCTGTGAAGGAGATGTTATTGTCACCCCCATGTTACAGATGGAAAATTCAATTCCATAGTTTGTTCGGGCAGCTCAAAAGAGCTGATTGTTAAATTGATAGGATGAGTATTTACCACTCAGACATTGTCAAACAGCTGCAGATCGGCAAATAGCTGCAAACTGGGACTTGATTTAGTGTTTTGTTGATTGTCTGGAGCCAAAATAGAGATAGAGAAAATTGTTAATAATGCAGATTAATTTTTTCTTTTTTTAAATCAATTAATTTATTTGTAGTTTTCAACATTCACTTCCACAAGATTTTTGAGTTCCCAATTTTCTCCCCATCTCTCCCCTTCCCCCACCCCAAGATGGTGTGCATTCTGAATACCCCTTCCCCCAATCTGCCCTCCCTTCTATTACTACCCCCATCCCCTTTTCCTTCTATTTTCCTGTAGAGTGGAATAGATTCCTATACCCCATTGCCTGTATCTTACTTCCCAGTTGCATGTGAAAACAATTTTTAACATTTGTTTATAAAACTTTGGGGTCCAAATTCTCTCCCTTCCTCCCTCCCCATCCCCCATTGTTGAGAAGGCAAGCAACTCCATACAGGTTATACTTGTGTAGTCATGCAAAACACTTCCGTAATAGTCATGTTGTGAAAAACTAACTGTATTTCCCTTCATCATATCCTGCCCCCCATTTATCCTGCCCCCCTCTTTTGACCCTGCCCCTCCTCAGCAGTGTTTTCTCCTGATTACCCCTCCCCTAATCTGCCCTCCCTTCTATCATCCCCCTCTCTCTTATCCCCTTCTCTCCTATTTTCCTGTAGGAGAAGACAGATTTCCATACCCAAATGAGTGTGTATGTTATTCCCTCCTTAAGCCAAATCCTATGAGAATAAGATTCACTCATTCCCTCTCACCTCCCTCCATTTCTCCTCTACTGTAAAAGCTTTTTCTTCTCTGTTTTATGTGAGATAATTTACCCTATTCTACCTCTACCTTTGTCCTTCTCACAGTACATTCCTCTCTCATCCCTTAATTTTATTTTCTAGATATCATTCCTTCATATTCAACTTACCCTGTGCCTTCTGTCTATAGCTATATCTATATATCTATAGCTATATCTATGCATATATTTTTCCTTCCTACTACCCTAATAACGAGAAAGGTCTCATGAGTTGCAAATATCATCTCTCCATGTAGGAATGTAAACAGTTCAACTTTAATAAGTCCCTTATGATTTCTCATTCCTGTTCACCTTTTCATGCTTCTCTTGACTCTTTGTATTTGAAAGTCAATTTTTCTGTTTAGCTCTGGTCTTTTCATCAAGAATGCTTGAAGGCTCTGTATTTAACATGCACGATGGTGGGAGAGGGCAGGAACAGATCAAAACAACAACAGTGTGGCTACAGCATTGAGTACTTGTGAAGGGCAGTGTGTTGTTAAGAAAGACTAGATTAGTAGACAACGTAGAAAAATATAGCAACAAGCAGTAACTGGATGGACTTGGTTTGATTACTGGCTCTTATACTTATTAAATGTGCAAGCTATTATACCATAAACAAGTTATTCTCTGTGGGTCTCAACTTCCTCATCTTTAAGATGAGGACAATGGTATTTACCTCACAGGGTTGTTTGAGAAAAGTAATTTGCAAATCTTAAAAGCACTATGGAAATGTAAACTGTTATGAACAAGTAAATAAAGTGTAACCTCTAACTGTTGCTATTGAGAGCAAAAAAGGATAGCTGGTGGTTGAACACAATCTCCTTCTCAACTAGTAAAGGGTGGAAAAGAATACTCTTAGACTATTCCTCTGTCCAGCCACTAGGGGGCAAGCTCAGGACAAGACTTTCTACTTTTGAGGCCAGAGAGACTTCTTATCTCACCAGCCACACACCTGTGTTCTCATTTCCCCCCTCTTCCTTTGCCCTTGCTTCTTCATCATGCCCATTCACAGCAACCAACGGACAGAATTGTCCAGGGGCAATAGCCTCAGATCCTGGAATTCCCTTTCTTTGCTCTTAGGGGATTTTATAGGTTTGTCAATAAAATATAAAATCAATTAACATAGCTCATCATCCCCATTTTATAGAAGAAATTTATTTCCTCTAACCATTGGCCAGAGGATGGTATCTCTGACCTAAGCTAGGAAGGACATTTTCTAACCAGTTTCCTTCTGTGCAGTTACAACAGTCAGCTTTTCTCCCAGTTGCATCCTCTGATCATGACCAGAGCATATACGTGGAAGTGCATGCACATCTGGGCCAACCACAAATGTTTCATATGATGAGAAGAAAGAGTCAGAATAAAAAAACAATTAGAGAGTACCAAAATAACAAATAGCAATGAACATAGTTAACCAACAAGCAAGTAGAAGTGAAGGGAGGATTGGAGAGTCAAACCTTTGTTGAACTGCCTCACAGTTCTCACAGAAGGATGTTACCGACACCTCCCAGCATACACAATCAGTCTTCCTTACAATAACGTTGGAGGCTGAGGTGAATAGCTGTATGTTTCTACCCCTAGTCCAGAATCTTATTCTCTGTTCCTAGACCATGGTAGGGGACAGCAGGTGAGGGAAAGACATTATTTGGCAGGAAGAAGGCTTGTGAAGCCTGTTTAGGTGACTGGCAATGAAACAGAGTCCTGGCCCTGGTGTCAGCACAGGGACCCTGTAAATCTCCTTCTGACCCATTGTTTGATCCCCTTACCATCTGTGGGCTGAGAGATCTGGAAACTGCCACTGCTGCCACTGATTCAGTCTCCCCAAGGCCTGCTCCTGGTTTGTTGGGGCCCTGTCTATGCTAGCACAGCCTGCATTGTATTGTGCTCCTCTCTCACCCGGGTACAATAGACCTTTCCTGCTGACCTTCTAAGTTGTCTTGGGCTAGAAAATTGTTTCACTCCATCTTTTTGTGGGTTCTGCCACTCTAGAATTTGTTTAGAGTCATTATTTAAAGGTATTTGGAGGGGTCTGGGGGAGAGCTCAAGCAAGTCCCTGCCTTTACTCTGCCATCTTGGCTCTTCCCTGGAGGATATATTTCTTATCTTTTTTAAAGATGCAAAAGTTATGTTTTAATTTTATAAGTCAATAAGTTTACATTTTTAAAATTTTGCTCATGATAATTGAAACATTCCTGTATTTTGTGCTAATCATTATCCTGCATTCTTAACCAAAAAGACAAAAATAAATAATCATTGCCTTGAAGGAACTTAGATTCTATCACATAAATGACACATACACATATAAGTAAATACAAATGCATACAAAGAAAATGCAATGTAATTTTTAGATGGGCATCAGCAGCTAAGGAGATCACAAATAACTTTAAGCTCAAGATGACATTAGTGCTGAGCTTGGAAGGGCGCTAGTGATTTTTAGAAGCAAAGGTGAAGCAATATAGTATTCCAGGAATCAAGGACAGCCTGGGCAAAGTCGCAGAGGTTGAATGACATGTCACGTAGGAAGAAGAACAAGAAGCCAATGTAAAAAACCATAGAATGTGTGAAAGGTAATAATGTATTACAAGTTGATAAAGGCAGGAAGAGCTAGATTGTGAAGGGTTTTAAATTCCATAAAGAAGAGTTTGTATTTGCTCCTAGATGCTCCTTTAGGAGCCCCTAAAGCTTCTGGCACCTCTATGGAAAAATGAATTGGAGAAGGGAGACAGGGTAAGGAGAAGAATTGAGAGGTTATCTCAATAGTAGTAACAAAAGCTCATGAGAGGCTAAATTAGGGAGGTGGAGAAAATGATGTATATTTGAAATATGCTGTAGAGGGATATATGGGGGGAGGGAGAGAGAAGAATGTGAGCTTATGAATGTGGGGACGGTAGTGTTTTTAATTAGAATTAATTTGGAAAAAAAGTGATTCCCAAAGGACAGAGACTGGGTAAAAATAATGAGATGTTTTTTTCACATAATGAGTTTGAGTTGTGTAAGGTACATCCAAAGAGAAATACCCAATAGGGACTTAGTAATGCTGGACTAATACTCAGGAGACTGTTACTGAATATTTGGAAGCCTTCTACATTGAGATGATATTTGAATCCATGGGTGATGATGAGAATGCCATGAGAAAGGGTATAAAGAAGAGAAGAGGCATAGGATATATGCCAACCCATAGTGTGGATAATGGATGACAATTCAGCAAGGAAGGTTGAGAAGAGATGAGAGACAAGGTAGAAAGTAGACATGACAAACATGAAGTTTGTGAAAGAAAGAAGTAATATAGGATGATATCATAAGAGATTGTAAGGGTCAGGTGATTTTTATTTCAGGATTAAAACTCTTCAAGTAAGATCAAGAAAGAACAAATACAAAGTAACAAAGGCAGCCACATAGTCAGGTGGTATGCAGGACAGTCATCCTTCCTCCTACTTGATTCTCAGAGGTAGCTCAAAGTAGTCTTGTCTCGTCACAGTCCCAAAGAAAGAGCCAACGATAAGGGCAGGGCAGGGCACCTCTTTTGCACACCTGCAGTGTTTTGGCTTAGGAACCCCTGCTCAGCAGTTCTGGCTCCACAGTCATTTAGAAGATGATTTATTGACTTCCAGGAGTCACCAGGGTGGAGTAAGCAGTTAATTGTCATAATTCTCCCACATTCACCTCCAGACAACCACAAAATTGTACCCCAAAACAAATCCTAGAACAACAAAGCAAGTAAAAAGATGGGGTGATGATCCTAAGAAAATTGGAAGATCAGCAGGAAAGGTCTGTCTCATTTGGGTAAAAGGAGAGTGCAATCCAGGACAGGAAGCATCCCAGCAAGCCAGCAGCAAGTCCACTTCAGCGGACCAGTGGGAGATCCTGAGCCCCAGTGCAGTGGAGCAGACAAACACCAACACCAGGACCCCAAATGTGCCTCAGCATAGCGAGAGGAATGGACAGACTTCAGCTCTGAAAACAGCCACATGCTTCAGCAAGTGACCAGTGACCAGTGACCAGACCCGTAATGCCTCAGTTTAGCCCTGGGTAAACAGGTAGAAGCCAACCCTATGTGTGCCTAGGCAAAGCGGCAGTCACCTGAACTGGGCCTCTACCATGTGTTTCAGCACAGCCGTAGACCAACAGGCAGCTGCCAGCAGACGAACTACTATGTGCTTCAGGATAGCCCTGGGGATACACAGAAATACCCACCAGCATAAGCACATGACAGATGCCGTCACTAGGGCCCTGGCTCAGCACCAGGCAAGCTGCTTATAGCCTGCAGCAGCACCAATAATACACACCTCTCCCCTCCCCACCAGACAGGAGAGTCTTGATTGGGCTTCGGAGTAACATCAGTGCAGCACCAGAGAGACAGCCAGGGCCTGCAGTCCCAGGCACAAGAAGCCTGAGACAGTGTCCTTTCCATCGTGAGAGCAGAGCTCAAATTTAAAAGCAAGGAAAAAGGCCAAAAAAGATCAGCAAAAAACAGCAACAAAAAGAATCTGACCATAGAAAGTTATTATGGTAATAGGGAAGACCAAGACATAAACTCAGAAGAGGACAGCAATGTCAAAATACCTATGAGCTAAACCCCAAAGAAAAACAAGAAGTGGTCTCACTCCCAGAAAGAACTCAAGGTAGAGCTCAAAAAGGAGCTTAAAAAATCATATAAGAGAGATAGAAGAAAAAAGGAGAAAAGAAATGAGAGTAATGCAAGAGAATTATGAAAAAAAAAGAGTCAACAACTTGGAAAAGTCAACTACTTGAAAAGTAGAACTGGCCAAATGGAAAAGGAGATACAAAAATTCACTGAAAAAAAACAACTCCTTAAACAGTGCAACTGGCCAAATGGAAAAGAAAGTACAAAAGCTAATTGAGGAAAACAACACTTTAAAAATTAGACTTGGGCAAGTAGTAGTTAATGATTCTATGAGACATCAAGAATCAATGAAACAAATCAAAAGAATGAAAAAATGGAAGAAAACATAAAATATGTCATGGGAAAAAGAACTGACCTGGAAAATAGATCCAGGAGAGACAATATCAGAATCACTGGACTACCTGAAAGCCATAATGAAAAGGAGAACCTGGGCAGCATCTTTCAAGAAACTATCAAGGAAAATTGCCCTGATGTCCTGGAACCAGAGGGGAAAATAGTCATTGAAAGAATCTATGGATTGCCTCCAAGGAACATTATAGCCAATTTTAGAACTATTAGGTCAAGGAAAAAATACTACCAGTGGCCAGAAAGAAAAAATTCAGATACGGGGGAGCCACAATCAGAATTACACAGGACGTGGTAGCCTACAACATTAAAATATCAGAGCTCATGGAACATGATATTCTGGAAGGCAAAGGAGCTAGGATGATAACCAAGAATCATCTACCTGGTGAAATTAAGCATAATACATAAAGGAGGAAAATGGTTATTCAATGAAACAGAAAGATTTTGAGCTTTTAGAAAAAGAAGACCAGAATTAAACCAAAAATTTGATCTCCAATATCCAGACCCAAAAGAAGCATAAACAGGTAAAAAGGAAACAGAAAACGTTGGGGATTCAATAGAGCTAAACTGTTTACATCCCTACATGAGAAGATGATTCTTGTGGCTGGGTTCTCTGGTCAGCCATTCCCCAATTGATGGGCATCCCCTCGATTTCAATATTTTGCCACCACAAAAAGGGCCACTATAATTATTCTTGCACATGTAGACCCTCTTCCCTTTTTTATGGTCTATTTGGGATAGAGACCTAGTAGTGGTATTGCTGGATCAAAGGGTATTGCACTTTGGGCATAGTTCTAAATTGCTCTCCAAAATGGTTGGATCAGTTCACAACTCTACCAATACTTCATTAGTGTCCCAATTTCCCCACATCCTCTCCAACATGTCATTTTCCTTTTGTGTCATATTAGCCAATTTGATAGGTGTGAGGTGGTACCTTAGAGTTGTTCTAATATGCATTTGCATTTCTCTAATAAAAAAGTATTGAGAGCACTTGTTCATATACTTACAGATAACGTTGATTTCTTCATTTGTAAACTGCCTGCTCTTATCCTTTGACCATTGATAAATTAGGGAATGACTTATATTCTTACAAATTTGACTCACTTCTCTATATATTTGTGAAATTAGGCTTTATCAGAGAAACTTGCTGTAATAATTGTTTCCCAGATTTCTGCTTCCCTTCTAATCTTGGTTGTATGGACCTTGTTTGTGCAAAACCTAGTCATCCATTTTGTATGTCATAATGTTCTCTATCTCTTGTTTGCATTGGTTTATTTTTTGTACAGAAGTTTTTAAATTTAATACAATCAAATTATCTATTTTATATTTCATAATGCTCTCTATCTCTTGTTTGGTCATGAATTCTTCCCTTCCTCATAGATCTGACAAGTAGACCTTGCACCCATTTTGACCTTATCTTGGTATGTGGTGTGAGATGTTCATCTATACCTAGTTTGTGCCCTATTGTTTTCCAGTTTTCCCAGCAGTTTTTGTCAAAAGTGAGTTCATATCCCACACTGTACACAGTATCATTAGCATTGTGTGATGATCAATTCTGAATAATTTAGTTCAACACCCTCAGGAAACACAATAATCCAAGACAAGTTCAAAGACTCCTGAAGGAAATTGCTGTCCGCATCCAGATAAAGAACTGATGAGCTCTGAATGCAGATTGAAGCATAGTTTTCTACTTATTTTATTCTTTTTCCCCCTTTTTATCTGTTTCTTTTCTGCAACTGTGAGTATTATGGAAATATGTTTCACATGATAGCATATGTATAATTTATAACAAATTGCCTAACATTTTTGGAAGAGGGGAAGGAGGGAAAAAAATTTGGAACTCAAAATCTTGTGAAAATGAATGATAGAAATTGTCTAGACATGTAATTGGGAGAAAACCAAAACTATTTAAAAATTAAAAAATTTTTAAAAGAAGACTATTTATTTTCACACAGTACAAAGCCCCTTAATCACAAATGGCCAGAAACTGGTTCCTTTCAAGTTTGCACATTGTTGCTTTGACTGGAACGAACCAGAGAATACTTTGTTGTTGTTCATCCTTCATGAGGACATTGGGGTTACGTGACTTGCCCAGGCTCACACATCTAGTAAGTGTTAACTGTTGGAAGCTGTATTTGAACTCAAGTCCTCCTGACTCCAGGCGAGAGCTGTATTCATTGTGCCACCTAGCTGTCCCTCATCTTTCATTCTTGAAGAGGATCAATGACATCAGGAGGGTGACATCCTTTTTTAAAATTTTTTTCATTTTTCACTTTTATAAGATTTTGAGTTCCAAATTTTTTTCTCTCCCTCCCCCTGCTCCCTATGACAGCATGCAATCTAATATAGGCTATACATGTGCAACCATATTAGACATATTTCCACATTAGTCATGTTGTGAAAGAAGAATCAGAACAAAAAGGAAAAACCACGAGAAAGACAAACCAACAAAAAAAGAAAATAGTATGCTTCGATCTGTGTTCAGACTCCATAGTTCTTTCTCTGGATGTGGATAGCATTTTCTACCACGAATCTTTTGGAATTGTCTTAGATCAGTGTATTGCTGAGAGGAGTTAAGTCTATCAAAGCTGGTCATCACAGAATGTTGCTATTATCATATAAAATGTTCTCCTGGTTCTGCTCAGTTCACTCAGCATTAGTTCATGTAAGTATTTCCAGGTTTTTTCTGAAATCAGCCTGCTCATCATTTCTTATAGCACAATAGTATTCCATTACATTCATATACCACAACTTGTTCAGGCATTCCCCAATTGATGGGCATCCCCTTAATTTCCAATTCTTGGCCACCACAAAATGAGCTGCTATAAATATTTTTGTACATGTGAGTCTTTCCCCCCATTTTTATGATCTCTTTGGGATACAGCCCTAGAAGTGGTATTACCCAGACAAAGGGTATGCACATTTTTATAGCCCTTTGGGCATAATTCCAAATTGCTCTCCAGAATGGTTGGATCAGTTCACAACTCTACCAGCCATGCATTAGTGTTCCAATTTTCCCACATCTTCTCCAACATTTATCATTTTCTTGTTTTGTCATGTTAGCCAATTTGACAGGTGTGATGTGGTACCTCAGAGTTGTTTTGATTTGCATTTCTCTAATCAATAGTGAGTTAGAGCATTTTTTCACGTGGCTATAGATAACTTTAATTTCTTCATTTGAAAACTGCCCATTCATATTCTTTCACCATTTATCAATTGGGGAATGACTTGTATTCTTATAAATTTGACTCATTTCTCTATATATTTGAGAAATGAGGCCTTTATCAGAGACACAGGCTATAAAAATTGTTTCCCAGCTTTCTGCTTGCCTTCTAATCTTGGTTACATGGACTTTGTGTAAAACCTTTTCAATTCAATGTAATTAAAATTATCCATTTTACATGTCATAATGTTCTCTATCTCTTGTTTGGTCATAAATTCTTCCCTCCTCCCTAGATCTGACAGGCAAACTATTCCTTGCTTTCCTAATTTGCTTATAGTAAGGGGGTATCTTGGCTTGTAAGTGAATTGGATTGAAGTGAAGCAGAGCTGTGTAGAGTCCACAACTCACTCTCTTCTCCAGAGTCATCTGAGTCCAGTGGCAAGATATAGATCAGGACAACTGGCCATGGTCCTCGATGCAGTGGGAGACATTAGCTTTTTTGAGCTAAGATCTTTCCCAGGTCTCAGTTAGTCTGAGGCAACCCCCATTTAGTAATTAAAGGCTGAGTAAGAATTGAGGCAAAAGATGGCCTAGTTCCCCTTCATAAAACACTCAATGTGGGAAGAGAAGATTCTCAGAGTTTCTGGGCAGAGCAGAAACAGTTTACACTCACTCTGAGCCATCAAAACACAAAAGATGAGCACTTAAGGCTTGGGCTGGGAACTATTATTGGCCAATCAGTGAAAGCCAGATCGATTTGGGTTTAAAGGCATAGTCAAGTAGCTCCATTTGAATCACAATAAGCTTGATTCTTAAAGCCTTCTTTTCTAGAGTTCTATTTCAAGAAATCATAAATGAAAACTACATGAGGCAAAAGAGTTAATTGTCCTAGTTTTTGGGAAAAAATAACAATGATAAAGTAAATAAATAGGGAAGAAAAAAATCTAGCCCCCACACCTGAAGGTACCTGGTGAAGTATAAGCCATCAAATTTTATGTTCCTTTGGACAGAGCACCCATATGTAAAGGTTTGACTCCCCTCCTGGATAGAGGGAGAAGAGGAAAAGGAAGAGCAGAGAATATCTATGAATACTCCAAAGACTGGCCTGCTTTGGCCACACCTCTCCCATTACATTAGAGTACTTAATCTTACAAGTGAAAGAGTTGGGGCTGATGATGAGATGAAACATGTTGTCATATCGATGTGTGTCTAAATTGGAAGGAAGGTGAAGGTTATAGGAAATGATGAAATTGATGAGCTGGAAAGTCAATGCATTTAAGGGAACATCAACATGCAGAGCACAGGATTTGGGCTAGAGAGGAAAGCTATGATCCAAGTAGTGACTAATTTCTTCAGAAAGGAGGGCGAATGATCTGGGAGCCCGTAAGTAACTGCTACATGGCTGTAGATAGGGTGATCAATCTCGATGGAATAAACCACAGAACCACAAGGGAGATGTTGCTGACTCGTTGTGGGAGATGGAGGTTCTGGAAGTGGCAATGGAGAACAGGGAATATGCTTACTCCTCCTCCTGATCTAGTTTGCCAGTGAGCCTCAGAGAAGGTACATGCAACACTAGAGAGGATGGCCATGAGCTCCTTGTCTTTGGGGAAAACCAGGAGTCCGTGAATACCGGAAGGGGGAAGAATGGAAAAGGTCTAGGAATAAAGAGTTTCTTAATGATAGAATGAGATTCTAAAGGGCACAAAAGAAAAGATGGGCAGAGTTGGATTGGGTCTTAGGAGGGGAAGGCTTGAGTTGTATGAGGATGAGAGAAGGGAAAGTGGTGGCAAAGAAGGGAATGGTGGTTTTCTCTTAGGTAGTAAGGGATTCATTTAGGTACACAAAGATATCATTAGAAACTTGGTCAGATGCATTGCTGAAACTTAATTATGTTACAACATAGCATTCTCCTATTCTAACAGTTTGGATGTCCTATCATAAAAGGAAAGAAGGTTATTCTGCAATAATTTGGCTTCAATGGGCCTACAGCACCTCAGAGATCACAGCTTCTTTTTCTAAATATTCAGAAACACTCCTTTTAATAATACTTTAATATTGCAGTGGAGCAATCAAGAATGGTTTCATGTAAAAAGTGCCAGTCAAATTGAGCCTCAGGGCAGCTAGATGGTGCAGTGGATAGAGCATTGGCCCTGGAGTCAGGAGGACCTGAGTTCAAATCTGGCCTCAGACACATAACACTCACTACATGTGTGACTCTGGGCAAGTCACTTAATCCCAATTGCCTCACCAAAAAACTTTTTAAATAAATAAATTGAGCCTCAATGGAAACTAGGGATTCTAGTTTCTGCTCTTTGCCCCTATACCACAGTTTTTAGCTTTCTCTTCCCACCACCCACAAACTACTTTGTAACGTATTTTGCATTTGCTCTCCTGTGGCAGTTTAGTTTGCTTCAAGTACAATGGGAAATCCTTAAGAGTAGGATCTATTTTTATTTCTGTTTTTGTTTCCCTAACTCCTGACACAGTACCTGGTACTTACTAAGTGCTATCACCTCCAGGATCAAATATAAAATCCTCTGTTGGGTGTTCAAAGCCCTTCATAATCAAGTGCCCCACTTCCCAGGTCATAGTCTTCTTAAAACTTACACCACAAGAGTACTCTCTTCTTTCCTTCCTTCCTTCCTTCCTTCCTTCCTTCCTTCCTTCCTTCCTTCCTTCCTTCCTCTCTTCTCTCTCTCTTTCTCTCTTTCTTTCTTTCTTTCTTTCTTTCTTTCTTTCTTTCTTTCTTTCTTTCTTTCTTTCTTTCCTTCCTTCCTTCCTTCCTTCCTTCCTTCCTTCCTTCTTTCTTTCTTTCTTTCTTTCTTTCTTTCTTTCTTTCTTCTTTCTTTCTTTTCTTTTCTTCTTTCTTTCTTCTTCCTGCCTTTTCTTTCTCATTCATTTTTAAAAATTTTGATTTCCAAATTCTTTCCCTGCCTTCAGCCCCCTCACCCAGCCACTGAGAATATAAGCAATCAACAATACATGTGAAGTCATAAAATATATTTCCATATTAGCCTGGTTGCAAAAAAAAAAAAAGCAAAAAAACAAAGTGAAAAAGTGCTTCAATTTTCAGTCTCTGGAGGTGCATAACATTTTTCATTAATGAGTACTTTCGAATTATCTTGGACCATTGTATTGATTAAAGTAGCTAAGACTTTCACATTTGATCATCATAACAAAGTACTGTCTACAACGTTGTGCTCCTGCTCTCTTCACTTTGTGTTGGTTGATATAAGTCACATAAGCCTTCCCAGATTTTTCTAAAACCATCCTGCTCATCATTTCACATAGCACAATTATATTCCATTACAATCATACACTACAACTTGTTCAGGCATTCTCCAGTTAATGGGCATCCCCTCAATTTCTAATTCTTCACCACCATGAAAATATAAATATTTTTGCACATACTCTTGGATTCAGTGACACTGACCTCCTTTATGTTCCTTGAATAAGATGCTCCATCTCTCAGCTTTCAGCATTTTCATTGGCTCCTCCATACCTGGAATACTATCCCTCCTCATTTCCAATACCTGGCTTCGTTCAAGTGCCATGCTAAAAAGTCTGCCTTCTACAGGAAGTCTTTCCCAACCTCTCTTAATTCTACTGGCTTCCCTTTGTTGATTATTTCCAATTTATCCTGTATATAGCTTGCTTGTATGTAGTTGTTTGCATGTTATCTCCTCTGTTAGATTGTGAGCTCCCTGAGGGCAGGAGCTATTTTTTGAGTTTCCTTATATCCCTGGCACTTTGCTCAGTGCTTGGCATATATTAAGGGCTTAATAAATGCTTACTAAGTGACTGAATGGTTTATTGAGTTGGACCAAATTGAATTTCTTGTCACTTATGAATAGAAGGAATAATAACAGAAATTTTAGATTGGCTAGGTGTTGGATTTAGAATCGGAAGACCTGAGTTTGAATCTCAGCTCTCCTGCTTGTATTGTCTGTAGGACCTCAGGTAAATCATGTAATGTTTCTGGGCTGTAGTTTTCTTATCTGTACAATGAAAGTGTTGGACTAGAAGGTTTCTAACATCCCTTTCATCTGTAAATCTATGATCCGATGATTGTTTTATCTCACTGCAGTTTGATATGTTTAGTGTAAGTTTGATTCATAACTGGATGTGATGCATACTATTTAGATCTAGACACCACAGTTTAGGAAGGACATTGGTAAGTTGGAAAGAGTCTAGAGAAGTGGTACCAGAATGATTAAGGGCCTTGAATAATTCTTATGACAATTGGTTGAAGGAATATGAGATGATTAGCTTGGAGAAGACTAGATGGAGTGAGAATATGATAGCTTTGTTTAAGTATTTGAAGAGGTTTCGTGGGGAGAACAATAGGACATTTTCCATTTGGCCTCAGAAGGCAGAAACAGGATCAAAGGGTGGAAGTTGGCCAAAAGCAACTTTAGTCTAATATCAGGAAAAAACAGTCCCTACTAGTTAGAACGTTCCATATGTTCCCAACAGGATTTCTTGGGAGGTAATGGATTCCTAGTCCTTACAGGTCTTTAAGTCTTTTTGCTTCCTCCATTTCTCTTTAGATCTTTTCTCCTTGAAGTTCTTCACTTTATTCTGAAATTCCTTATACTCTTCCTCCAGCCCCTTCTCCTCAGTGCCATCCTCTGGGCCTTTCTTCAAAGGTTTGATCCTCAGTAACCTCTTGGCATCTTCTGCACATTCCTGCTTCAATACTCTCAACTCTCTTATCTTCTTCAAACTTAGACTCTTCTTTCTTAGTAACTGTTCCTTCTTTCCATTGCTATCTACTCTTCATCTGCACATGCCTTCATCTTGGGGTTCCTCATAGGTATTTCCTTAGGCCTCTTCCATTTTCATTCTACATCCTTTTCCTCAAAAAGCTCACCCACATTTCACCCTCTCCTCTGGAAAGGTACTTCAAAATCTATATCTTCCTCCGTGACCTGTCCCAGGACCTTAGCCTTTGATCATGGGTTACCTGGATTTACCATTTGTGCTTCCAATTTAATTCATTTAAAACCTTCCAAACTATCTCCCATATTTGAAATATTGGTAGTGTTTATCTTCCTTTCTTTTATCCCCCACTTTCTGTATCTAATCACTACCTAGTTCCTATTAATTCTACATCCTGAGTAGTCCTTGATTTTATCTCTTTTACATTAGTGATGTCACCACCAATTTATAGGCCCTTATTCATAACCATCTCTTTATCTCTTTTCTAATCTGTCTCTCACACATTTGCCAAACTAATCTTCCTCAGCTCCAAGTGTGTCTAATCAAAGTCTTTCAGTGGTTTCCTTTTGCCTAAGAAATAAAATCTATAGGATTTGTGGTAAAGCAGGTAAATGCTATTAATGGAACTGTGAAAACAATCTGGAAAGCAATTTGAAAGTATTTGAGAAAAATGACTAAACTTCACACTCTTTGACTTAGAAATCTCATGGTATGTACCTCAAGGAGTTTAAAGAAAAAATAAAGATCCTATGTATACCAATATAGTCATAGCACTTTTGTGGTAAAGATCTGCTGCACCAGACATGAATTCTGCCATTCATTCCTTTTTAATTTCTACTTTCAAGGTACTTACTTCTGTGTTGAACTATTTAGGAAAATTCTGCAATGATTTCATGCCTTCTTAAGAATCCATAAAGCCATCAGCTTTATCAGGTATTGGTTAAATTTCCTTTGTTAATGCACTAATTCTTCAAAGATGTTTGGAATCATTTAGATGTCTTGGTGGCTATCTTCCCTTCTACTTTAATGACTTTCCTATTGATTTATATTCTTGTGCTATAGGCTTTTAACCAAATTCTTTAACTGGATTTTCTTCCTCATGAGACTATTGGTAATTTCAGTATTTTTTCTTATATTCTTTTGTACTTCACTTTCTCAGTCCTTCCCTTTTGATGGTGGATCGTCTGGGGTTGAACATTAAAGCTATTTCAGTCTTCCACACTGGGGAATTCACTTTTCATTTGCCTCCATCCCTGATCCAAGTGACTTATAGGGGGGCCACAATTAGACCTAGGTTAGTGTCAATCCTTCTTTTTTAGGTCTGCAACCATTGCCTTTCATATATATTCTGGCACTCTGCTACAGGTCTTCTTATTTAATTCTCTGGCTGAGTACTCCTGCAACCCTAGATAGAACATGTTTCTGCTTTCCTATAATTCTTCTTCATCTACAAGTTGAGTTTTCCTGCTTTTGCTTAAGAATGGTGGAGGGAGGTCAGAGGTAGGGTGTGCTGGCAAAGACTGCATCCAGCAAATACCTGAGCACAAGCTGGTGGGTCAGGTGCCATAGTATGGGGGCCACTAGGGAATGAGGTGCCAAGTGAGCACATTATGCATTAGGGATAAGACTTCTCTGCTAATACTTCATCACCTTATTACCCTGAAAATCTTCCTGGCATTTTGGTTTGCAGAGACAGCTGCAATTATTTTAGCTCTTGTGCATAATTCCTATTTATTGGAGTTTTAAGAGTTCAAGAAGACTGGGAAAAATATTTTGTCCTTCATCTTGTTTGTCATGGTACTCAAAGTGCTTGAGTTCCTTGTTAAGACCTTCAAAGGAGAGTTGTTTTTGTTTTTGGTGTTTATAGGATGCAAATAATAATGATAATAATAATAACAACAACAACAGTCATAGTAATGCCAGATTGCTGGAAAGCTTCTCAAAACCTAATTGTGGGGGAACTGGGTAACTTATCTATTTACAGAATTACCCTAGCAATTGGTAGGCGCCTTGTAAAGGCTATTCACTATGATCAGTTATATGCCTATAGACAAAGAGTGATGGGCAGAAGAACCAAAGTGATGGGCAGTCTATAAAAAGACAGAGTAAAAGTTCTCATCTATTAGTTGTACATAGACAATGTGAACCTGACAATAGATCAAAAAGTGTTATTTCAAGTGATGAAGATTCTATGCCTTATAACCTAAGACCAATCTGTTTAAACAAATAAATAGAACTGAATTCAAAGACAGTACCTTTCTCGCCTGGAATTCCACTTTAGAGCCTACTAGAGTCCAGCCCAATAATACTGAGAGAAACCTGATCCCTATACAAATTCAGGCTCAGGAATTCAGGACTACACATTAGAGGAGGAGGATGACTAGTTATTATGAACTAGCTCAGGCATAGGGGCAGACTGCACAGCAAGTCACACAACATTCTGTTGGAGCTATAAAGTGTTACTTAGGATATTATACAAGAGACTAGAGATTTGACATGTGTAGACTGACCACAATACTAATACCTACTCATGTAATTTTGCCTTCCATGTAATTAAGTATGTACATTAGTACACATGCTATTTGCTGCATGTTTTGAGGATGTTTCTGTTTTACTATTTTTTGTTCATGTTTATTTGCTTATATACTTATATCATGTGTATGCTGTAGCTATGATGAATTTTGCTACTTTTTTTCGGACTATAAGGTGTCATGCTTTGTTATTATGTAGGTCTACCGATATTGTGCTTGTGTTATTTTGCGTTATTTTGCTATTTATTCTTATTTCCTGTGAACCGTGGATATTAATATATTCTTGTTATATGTACACATAATATGTACTGCTTGAATTCAGATATTTACTTAATGAAATACATTGTCAAGGGATGTATATTTTGCTTTGTTGACTATATATATTGCTGATGTGACGCTGACATGGGATAATACAACTATCCTTATTTTTTTAAAGGCTGATTTTTGTTTGTGATTGTGATGTGTCTTGCAGATATCAAACATACTTCAGTTTTTTCCAAGGGACTGCAATATTTCTGGTCCCATAGAATACTGTAATGCCCTTTTCCTACACTAGTGATTTTGGGGGGACAATGGATTGGGCATAAGCACTTGCTTCTGCCACTGCTTTGGATCTGTCATCACTGTGGGGAAGATGAAGGGAAGAATGTTGATTTTAGGAGGATGGCACTGCCAAGGGCAAGAAAACAGCAAGCGATGGTAGCAACAGTAATCCCTGAGGAACCATTTAGAAAAAGAAAGAAAGAAGAGAATCTTTCAACCTTGTGATGGAGGAGAGAGGGGAGCAGGAGCCAGTGGGCATATGCGGAGCTCAGTAAGGACTGGGATGGTCCAATGGGTGCTGATCCAGAGTTAATATGATAGATATTTATCACTTAAGGGTCTTATTCCAGTTCAGAGTGCCAGCTCCTCTCTTCTCTTCCTTCACTTTTCACAAATCACTGGAAGAGAGAGTAGCTTTGCTGTTTCTCTCATTGGCTGTAAAAATTGTGGGTCTTTGGAGAGCTTTTTTTGTCTGTTTAATCTTTGTGTTATTAAAATCATGGTTAACTACTAAACTGTGTGTATTAGTGCTTAGATGCAACATTAAAGGAGTGGTTGGCAGAAACCCCATATCAAATGGGGTTCATATCAAACATGAACAGTTGTCATACCAACGTAAATGGGTTGTGGGTTTCCATTCAAAGAGAGAGAGAGAATTTAATTCAAAAAGCATCCCAGATAAAATGCTTTTACCAAGATATCTCTGGGCATCCAAATCAACAAATCAATAAACACTTATTAAGTGCCTACTATGTGCCAAGCCTTGTGCTATGTGGGAATCAGTAATCACATGGATACCAGCTGTCTGGCAGAATCTGCCATTAATCTCTTTGAGAGATGACTGGATGAAAAGGAAACCACTCCTTTCAAAGGGAGGTGACCAAGGGTAAAACCAGGGAGGAAGTCTTGCTTCAAGAAAGTTTCCTGGAGCGAGTATGAGAAAAACTGCACTCTCACAAAGATAGGGGAAAGGGAAAGTGACTGAAAGCTTTCCCTCTTACACTTACAAGAACTCTGCTTGCACATAAGAGGCTTTGCCAGCCAATGCTTAGCATCTTTGTGCCTGTGACATTAGAGAAGAGAAAACAGTTCAGAACCTATGAGGAAGGATCAAACATCTATTTCCTTCCTATCAAACCCATGGCCTTGGTCTGTGCATTTGAGCTGTGCTTGTGTGGAGGTGACAAAGGTGCAAGGCTTCCTCCACATCAACTAAGAGAAGTAACAAGAGCTAGGTGGAATCTGGGCCTGCCAAATCTAAGGCTCAACCTCCCACAGGATCATTATGAATGATGCACTCCTACTTCTTGCTGTGGCCTGAAGACCATCACACACCAGACCTGACGATGTCCATTCTGGTGACTGACACATGGTTGTGTTTGACCCATTCTGTCAACCAATCCCCAGGGCATTTCTTTTATCCTGAAAGCCTCTTCCATTGCCCCATTCTCTTCTTGCCCTTCTCCCTGGGTCCTTCATGTTAGGCCTTTGGCCTTCCATTGAGTGAATTGTTTTGGATACCTAATAAAGATCTACTGCTTTAACCATTTACTGGCCTGCTTGCCTCTTGTGAACATCTCTCCAAATCCCAAGATGGCTGGAATAGATGGGGATAGAGAGGTTAAGTAACTTGCCCAAGGTCAGATATCAAGTAAGTGGCAAAACACCAAGAGTCAAACTTTTATCCCACTACTTTCCATGTTGTTGTCATTCAGTTATTCAGTTGTGTCTGACTCCATGTGGCCCCATGGACTTTTTTTCCTGGAGTATTTTTTGGCAAAGATGCTAGAGTGGTTTGCCATTTCCTTCTCCAGTGTGTCCTCACTTTACAGATGAGGAAGTGAGGCAGATAGGGGTTACCTCTTTTGCCCAGGGGCACACAGATGGTAAGTGTCTGAGGCCATTGCACTACCTAGTTGCCCCTTAACTTTCCATGGGAATGTATATGTGCTGTACATGTGTAGCATATTCCAGAGGCAGCCAAGATACAAGTATTTCAGGCTATACTTCTGTGCCACAAATGCAGAATTTAGTGCCCTCAAAGTCAAGAGATACAAAAACCCAGAAGAAGAAGCAAAGCTTGGATGCTGATTACTTTATCTGTGTTTTAAATACAGGAATGAGGGGAGTCAAGATGTTTTCACTTTCCATTATCCTAGGTTACTGAAGGATTTTCATGATGCCAGCCTCATATCCATCTTCTTATTCAGTCCCTGAAACAAGAATGGAAGAAAATCAAACACAGGAGACAGACTGACTTGGATTTGGTCCCTTCTCTAGTATTTATGACAGTAAAGTAGTGAGGCATTACTGAAATGGAGGAGACTTGAGGAGAAGATCTAAGTTGGGATGAGTAAGAACAGAAGGAAGATGCGAAATGAGTGAAAATAGGAGTTACTGCTACAGAAATGGAATTGCATTGGTCAAATATTGTTTTATTAGAAATCTCTCAATCAGTGAGAAGCCTGACACCAAAGGAAGATGAGCAAATCATGTGGGAGGAATTTACCGTGAAGATGAAGCAAACTGAAGAAAATGGAACAACAGAGAATCTGGGATGTGGCTGATTGAAATAGGCAGTAAGTACAAAACATAGATTTCATTCATTAGAAGAGTACTTAGTACTTTAAAGGGTTAAAACTAATCATTTCTGTGATCACAAAGCTACCCTCTGTAATACAGAAATGGGCTGTTTCTCCACTATTCCTGAGGGTTTGGGGCCCTTCTCTGACCTCTTCCAGGTCTTTAGCCTACAAAAAGAAAGGAAAGAAAAGTTGTTTAAGGAGAGATTTACATTCAGGTGTAGCAGGCTGGGGGCTGCTAAGGATAGAAAAAAGAAAAGCAAAGAGAGAGGTTTCGGACAAGAGTCTTATGAATCTCAAGAGTTTTCAGCTGTGGATAAAGGAAATCTATATTCAAGGGGATAAATCCAGTGGAATTCTATCAGAAACACAAGCATTCACTTGGCCAGAGGTTGCATATCCAGGCACAAAATACAGAATCTTCCCAACCATTTCCAAGCTGTCATAACATATTAAATATAAGAGGTATGAGAACTGAATGAAAGAGAGACAAAATGGATGGAAAATTAGATGTCGTTGTGATCACACTGACCTCATAACATCTATTAAAACCATGATATAAAATAGATTATCATCTAAGTAAATTATGATAGTAACCACTGGAGATAGAATCAATTGACAAAGCAGTACCTGGAGGACCTAGTAGAAGCAGTATGACTGAACTAGAAAACTACTACTCAATAAAATAAAATAAAAATAAAATGTTATTCAGTAAAATTAGTCAAATTTTGCTAAATATTTGTGACCTATTTCTTTGGTATTGAGAACCTTCTCAGGCCATTGGTCTACATAAATGAAGCCTTCAAAGTGAGTTGAAAGGCAAGTATAAGCCTCTTCTATTTACGTGACAGAACTTTCACCTGCTAAGAGGAAGAATAGAAAAGGGAAATAATGGTAAGGAATACAAATTGATTTTCCAGACCAGGGTCAGAAAAAATGATGATAATTTGGTTTTTTTTTTATCTCACTGCTAGTTTAATATTAAGGAACACAATAAGAAAGGCAATTAAATAGAAACGAATTCCAATTGACTCCCTCAATCTGGGGGCAGAGAAAGGCTAGAAACATCTTGCCAATCCTCCTATTTGTCATTGCCCTCTCTCCTTGCACAGTCAGTAGTGGGACTAGGTTTGAAGTCTGAGGTGGGTTGTTTCTTAGAAGAATTAAAGAGGCTTTGCATAAAGGTGAAGCATATGGCCAGGATATAGTATTCCTTAATTTCATGTTTAGATACAAATCTTTTGAATAGGCATTTGGATGTTAGGGTTCTTGAAAATACATTTCTTTCTTTCTTTCTTTGTTTCTTTGATTCTTTGTTTGTTTCTTCCTTTCTTCCTTTCTTTCTTTCTTTCTTTCTTTCTTTTTCTTTCTTTCTTTCTTTCTTTCTCTCTCATGTTTCCTCATTTGAAGGCCCAAGTATGAAAAAAAAAGAGTCAGAGATAGAAAGAGGGAAATAGAGACAGAGTATTTAAATGAAGACAACAAAGTGACTGGTTTTATGATCTGGGAAAATTCTCTGGTGAAAAATGAGACCTATGCTCTGGCAAGAGAGAATAATACCTATTAACATGACCATACCCTTAGTTCATCAGAACCCTCTCTTTATCCCTACTCTACTTTAAGAGAATGAATGAATACTCAAGTAGTCTGTAATGTGAGACAAGGACCAGGGACTACAGGAAAAAAGGAAAGAAAGCCAGTTTTGGGATACACTGTGATTTACACAGGTCCACGAGATCATCTAGGGGGTCCTGTGTATAGAATAAAAAAAACTAAAAAGGATGTTTAGGGCAAGAATCTTATGAATATGAAGAATTTTCAGTTGTGGATAAGGAAAATCTATTGTCAAGGGCCCCAATGCAATAGAATTAATTGAAAAAGAGGTACCTGGAGAACATAGTTGAAGGAGTATTAAACAACTAGAAAATGGTACTCAACAAAAACTAGTAGAATTTGGATATTTTGTGATGTATTTCTTTGGAAAAGAGCACCTCCTAAGACCATTGGTCTCTGTAAATGAAGCCTTCAAAATTGAATTGAAGTGCAAGCATAAACCTGTTTTACTCTCTTGACAGATCATTCATTTACTAAGAAGAAAAATACAAACGGCAAATATGGAAACTAATTTAAATTGTTTCTCTCAGACCAGAATCTGAAAAAGGGATGGTAATGTGAACTCACTTGCCTCATTATTAGTCTAATATGAAGGAAAACAACAAGA
>NW_027556180.1:155858179-155863745 GCF_003287225.1 Phascolarctos cinereus
GAAAAGGGGATGGTACTATGAACTTCCTTGTCTCACTACTAGCCTAATATTAAGGAAAACAACAAGAAAGGCAATTAATGGAAATCAATCGCAACTGACTCCATCAATCCAGGAGCAGAGAAAGGCTAGGAGCTAGAAAGTCTTGCCAGTGCTCCTATTTCTACTTTCTTTCTGTCCCTGTGATGGGATTGGGATCTCGGCTCCAGAAAGGAAAAGCCCTAGACTTTCCCAAGTGGCCAAATCTCTGACATTCCCCTGGGGATAGAATCCTGTCAACTGGCCTTTCATTGTGGCTACACCCAACCTCCCTCCATTGTCTTGCCTCCCTCTCCATTTTCCTGGAATTCTATTACCTCATAGACTGCTTGGCCACTCCTAGATGCCTCCCACAGTCTTTCTGTATATAGAAGGTCTATCTTGTCTGCATTAAGATGCTCAGATTCTTATAATGTAGCTACTGCTCAGATTCCTAAAATCCAGCCTCTGTTTAGATTCTTATAATCTAGCCAATAAGCCAACAGCTCTTATTAATGTTCAGATTCCTTAAGAGTCTGCCCAATATCATGGATGTTCTAATAAAACTGTCTTTAGCTGAAGGAGGGCTTGGGTCGACAAGCCTTGGGGAAACAGTGGTATGTAGGGCAGAAGTCTTATGAAACTGAAGAGTTTTCAGTTGTGGAGAAAAAATCCATGTTCAAGGGCCCAATGGAATTCTATCAGGAATAGAAGCTCCTGTGACTAGAGGTTACCAAATAAAATCCAGAACTCATTCCATTCATTTCAAAGCTGTCATACATATTACCTACAGGAAGTATGAGAAATAAAGGAAATACAGACAAAAAGGATGAAAAAACAGATATTGTTGTGATCAGTCTGATCTCACAACCCCTATCATGACCGTAATATATTAGACAGGTTATCATCACTTCAATCCTAGGTAAATGATGCAGATAACTATGGCAATAGAATTAATTGAAAAAGAGGTACCTGGAAGACGTACTTGAAACAGTATGACTGAACTAGAAAAATCTTATTAATAAAAAAGAGTAAAATTTTGCTAACATTTCTGATGAATTTCTTTGGCATCTAGCACCATCTCAGAACATTGCTCATCTAAACCAGGCCTTCAAAATTAGTTGAAGCGCAATCATAAGCTCCTTTTCCTTTCCTGACAGATCTTTCAGTTACTAAGAAAAAGAATACAAAAAGCAAATAATGGAAATGAATTCAAATTGTTTTTCCCAAAACTGAGTCTGAAAAAAAAAAGGCTAGCAATTTGGACTTACTTATCTCACTAGTAGCCTAATATCAAGAAAAGCAAAAAGAAAGTTACTTAATAGAAATCTGTACAAATTGGCTCCCTCAATCCAGGGGCAGGGAAAGGCTAGGAATGTCTTACCAATCCTCCTGTTTTTTTTTCGATGTTCTTTTCCTTTTTTAAAAATTAATTTATTTTAATTTATCAACAATCATTTCCATAAGCTTTAGAGTTTTAAATTTTTCTCCTCCCTCCCTGCCTCCTTCCCCAATATGGTGTGCAATCTACTATGGGCTATGCATATACATTTCTATTAAATATTTTCACATTAATGATGTTGTAAGAAGAATCAGAACCACCTCCTATTCCTTCTTGCTGTCTCTCCAGAAATCAATGGTGTGAGTAGATTTGAAGAAAGGCGTTCTTAGCAGAAGTGAAGAGGCTTTCTATAAAGGTGAAAAAATATGACCACAACGTTGCACTTCTTTATTTTGTGTTTTAGATACAAATTTTTTGGATAGGTATTTGTCTCTTTGGGTTCTTGGTATTACTTTCTTCTTTCCCTTCCACTATTTTATAAAAGAAGCCTCCTTCAAAGGTCAAAATAATGGAAAAGAAGAGAGAGAGAGTCTGAGAGAGAATAAGAGATGGAGAAAAATAGAGAGAGAGAGAGAGAGAGAGAGAGAGGAGAGAGAGAGAGAGAGAGAGACAGAGACAGAGAGAGAAAGAAACGAACATTGCAGAGCCACAAAGAAAACATTTATTAAATATTACAAAGTGATGTTGAAATCTTAGATTCTTTGACGCAGGATATTAGTTAACAGAAAAAGCAAAGATATGCTATGGCAACAGATGACAAAATTTTTTTGCATTTTTGATCTGGAAAATGCTGTGTTGGAAAAATGAGACCGATGCAATGGCAACAGAGAACAACGCCTTTTAAACTGACCACCCTGTTAGTTCATCATTACCCTCTCTTTCTTGGTACTGAAATTTAAGAGTGGAAATGCCAAATTGTTTAAAATGAGAGACAAGGTCTAGGGTCCTCAAGGAAAAGGGAAAGAAGGATTGTTTAGAGATACACATATCACTTACCTTGACGTTCGCTTGAGTCTTCTGTGGGTAGAAAAAATAAAAAGAGATGAGTAATGTTTAGGACAAGAGTCCTATGAATCTCAAGAGATTTTAGTTGGGGATAAGCATGATACGTGATCGAGGGCCCCAGTGGAATTCTTTCAAGAATGCAAGTATCCACTTGGCCAGAGGTTCATATTCAGTCACCAAATCATCCTATGCATTTTAAAGCTTTCATAACTGTAAGTAGAGGAGATAGGAGAAATGACAGAACTCAGTATGAAAGGGTGGAAAAATTAGATATTATTATGTTCAGCCTGATCTCAGCACATCTCTAAAAGTATAGAAACATCTTTCCAATCCACCTATTTCTTCTTGTCTTCTCTCCCTGAAGTTAGTGGTGTGAGTAGGCTTGAGGCGAGGTCTGAGACTGATCTTTTCTTACAAGAAGTGAAGAGGCTTTGCATAAAGGGAGAAATCATGGCCAGGATGAAGCATTTCTTGATTTTGTGTTGTAGGTACAAATATTTTGAATTAGCATTTGTCCTTTTCAATTCCTAATATTACATTTCCTTCTTTTGTTCTTTTGCTCTCTGAAATTTCACTCTATGAAAGGTCAAAGTACAAGGGAGGGAGAAAGATAGAGAGAAAAAGTGTACATGCGTGTTTGTGTGTGTGTGAAAGAGAGAGAGAGAGAGACAGAGAGAGAGAGAGAGAAAGAGAGAGGGAGAAAGAGAGAGAGAGAGAGAGAGAGAGAGAGAGAGAGAGAGAGAGAGAGAGAGAGAGAGAGAGAGAGAGAGAGAGACAGAGACAGAGAGATAAAGATATAGATTCGGAGAAAGACTAGACAGAGGGGGACCGTGTAAAACAGAGCAAAAGACAGAGAGAGAGAGAAATACGAACAGTGCAGAGACATAAAGAGAACATTGCATGAAATATTACAAAGTGATCTTTAAATCTTTGATCCAGGATATGAGCCAGTTTAAAAAAGCAAACTATGCTATGGAAAAAGATGACAAAATGGCTTTGGATTTTTGATCTGGGGAATTCTGCGTGGAAAAATGAGAGCTGTGCAATGGCAAGAGAGAACAATGCCTTTAACCTGACCACACTTTTAGCTTGTCATTACCCTCTCTTTCTTGGTACTGAACTTTAAGAGTGGAAATGCCAAATTGGTTAAAATGAGAGACAAGGTCTAGGGTCGTCAAAGAAAAGGGAAAGCAGGATTGTTTAGAGATACACATATTACTTACCTTCAGATTCACTTGATGATTCGCCTGGGTCTTCTGTGGGTAGAAAAAATAAAAAGAGATGAGTAATGTTTAGGACAAGAGTCCTATGAATCTCAAGAGATTTCAGTTGGGGATAAGCATGATATGTGATCGAGGGCCCCAGTGGAATTCTTTCAAGAATGCAAGTATCCACTTGGCCAGAGGTTCATATTCAGTCACCAAATCATCCTATGCATTTTAAAGCTTTCATAACTGTAAGTAGAGGAGATAGGAGAAATGACAGAACTCAGTATGAAAGGGATGGAAAAATTAGATATTATTATGTTCAGCCTGATCTCAGCACATCTCTAAAAGTATAGAAACATCTTTCCAATCCACCTATTTCTTCTTGTCTTCTCTCCCTGAAGTTAGTGGTGTGAGTAGGCTTGAGGCTAGGTCTGAGATTGATCTTTTCTTACAAGAAGTGAAGAGGCTTTGCATAAAGGGAGAAATCATGGCCAGGATGAAGCATTTCTTGATTTTGTGTTGTAGGTACAAATATTTTGAATTAGCATTTGTCCTTTTCAATTCCTAATATTACATTTCTTCTTTTGTTCTTTTGCTCTCTGAAATTTCACCCTATGAAAGGTCAAAGTACAAGGGAGGGAGAAAGATAGAGAGAAAAAGTGTACATGCGTGTTTGTGTGTGTGTGAAAGAGAGAGAGAGAGAGACAGAGAGAGAGAGAGAGAGAGAGAGAAAGAGAGAGGGAGAAAGAGAGAGAGAGAAAGAGAGAGAGAGAGAGAGAGAGAGAGAGAGAGACACACACACAGAGACAGAGACAGAGACAGAGACAGAGAGATAAAGATATAGATTCGGAGAAAGACTAGACAGAGGGGGACCGTGTAAAACAGAGCAAAAGACAGAGAGAGAGAGAAATACGAACAGTGCAGAGACATAAAGAGAACATTGCATGAAATATTACAAAGTGATCTTTAAATCTTTGATCCAGGATATTAGCCAGTGGAAAAAAGCAAACTATGCTATGGAAAAAGATGACAAAATGGCTTTGGATTTTTGATCTGGGGAATTCTGCGTGGAAAAATGAGAGCTGTGCAATGGCAAGAGAGAACAATGCCTTTAACCTGACCACACTTTTAGCTTGTCATTACCCTCTCTTTCTTGGTACTGAACTTTAAGAGTGGAAATGCCAAATTGGTTAAAATGAGAGACAAGGTCTAGGGTCGTCAAAGAAAAGGGAAAGCAGGATTGTTTAGAGATACACATATTACTTACCTTCAGATTCGCTTGATGGTTCGCCTGGGTCTTCTGTGGGTAGAAAAAATAAAAAGAGATGAGTAATGTTTAGGACAAGAGTCCTATGAATCTCAAGAGATTTCAGTTGGGGATAAGCATGATATGTGATCGAGGGCCCCAGTGGAATTCTTTCAAGAATGCAAGTATCCACTTGGCCAGAGGTTCATATTCAGTCACCAAATCATCCTATGCATTTTAAAGCTTTCATAACTGTAAGTAGAGGAGATAGGAGAAATGACAGAACTCAGTATGAAAGGGATGGAAAAATTAGATATTATTATGTTCATCCTGATCTCAGCACATCTCTAAAAGTATAGAAACATCTTTCCAATCCACCTATTTCTTCTTGTCTTCTCTCCCTGAAGTTAGTGGTGTGAGTAGACTTGAGGCTAGGTCTGAGATTGATCTTTTCTTACAAGAAGTGAAGAGGCTTTGCATAAAGGGAGAAATCATGGCCAGGATGAAGCATTTCTTGATTTTGTGTTGTAGGTACAAATATTTTGAATTAGCATTTGTCCTTTTCAATTCCTAATATTACATTTCCTTCTTTTGTTCTTTTGCTCTCTGAAATTTCACCCTATGAAAGGTCAAAGTACAAGGGAGGGAGAAAGATAGAGAGAAAAAGTGTACATGCGTGTTTGTGTGTGTGTGAAAGAGAGAGAGAGAGAGACAGAGAGAGAGAGAGAGAGAAAGAGAGAGGGAGAAAAG